>NC_057806.1:39609281-39633352 GCF_018294505.1 Triticum aestivum | reverse complement strand
CCTTCCGGTGACCCGATACGTACCCGGTACCCCCTGAACACTTCCGGTGTCCGAATACTATCATCATATATATGAATCTTTACCTCTTGGTCATTTCAAGACTCCTTTTCATGTCCATGATCTCATCTGGGATTCCGAACAACATCCGGTCATCAAATCACATGACTCATATAATACAAAATCTTCATCAAAACGTTAAGCGTGCGGACCCTGCGGGTTCGAGAACTATGTAGACATGATCGAGACACATCTCTGATCAGTAACCAGCAGTGGAACCTGGATGCTCATATTGGTTCCTACATATTCTACAAAGATCTTTATCGGTCAAACCGCAATGACAACATACGTCATTCCCTTTGTCATCGGTATGTTACTTGCCCAAGATTCCATCGTTGGTATCTTCATACCTCGTTCAATCTCGTTACTGGCAAGTCTCTTTACTCATTCCTAATGCATCATCCCGCAACTAACTCATTAGTCACATTGCTTGCAAGGCTTATCATGATGTGCATTACCGAGAGGGCCCAAAGATACCTCTCCGGTACTCGGAGTGACAAATCCTAATCTCGATCTATGCCAACCGAACAAACACCTTCGGAGATACCTGTAGAGCATCTTTATAATCACCCAGTTACGTTGTGACATTTGATAGCACACAAGGTATTCCTCCGGTATCCAGGAGTTGCATAATCTCATAGTCAAAGGAATATGTATATGACATGAAGAAAGCTTATAACAATAAAACTGAACGATCATTATGCTAAGCTAACACATGGGTCTTGTCCATCACATCATTCTCCTAATGATATGATCCCGTTCATCAAATGACAACACATGTCTATGGTTAGGAAACTTAACCATCTTTGATTAGCGAGCTAGTCTAGTAGAGGCTTACTAGGGACACGGTGTTTTGTCTATGTATCCACACATGTATCAAGTTTCCGGTTAATACAATTCTAGCATGAGTAATAAACATTTATCATGATATAAGTAAATCTAAAATAACAACTTTATTTTTGCCTCTAGGGCATATTTCCTTCAGTCTCCCACTTGCACTAGAGTCAATAATCTAGTTCACATCGCCATGTGATTTAACACCAATAGTTCACATCACCATGTGATTAACACCCATAGTTCACATCGCCATGTGACCAACACCCAAAGGGTTTACTAGAGTCAGTAAGCTAGGTCACATCGTCATGTGATTAACACCCAAAGTGTACTAAGGTGTGATCATGTTTTGCTTGTGAGAGAGGTTTAGTCAATGGGTCTGCCACATTTAGATCCGTATGTATTTTGCAAATTTCTATGTCTACAATGCTCTGCATGGAGCTACTCTAGCTAATTGCTCCCACTTTTAATATGTATCCAGATTGGGACTCGGAGTCATGCAGATCAGTGTTAAAGCTTGTATCGACGTAACTCTTTATGATGAACTCTTTATCACCTCCATAATCGAGAAATATTTCCTTAGTCCTCTAAGGATAATTTTGACCGCTATCTAGTGATCTACTCCAAGATCACTATTGTACCCCTTTGCCAAACTCATGGCAAGGTACAGAATAGGTCTGGTATACAGCATGACATACTTTATCGAACCTATGGCTGAGGCATAGGGAATGACTTTCATTCTCTCTCTATCTTTTGCCATGGTCGGGTTTTGAGTCTTACTCAACTTCATACCTTACAACTCAGGCAAGAACTCCTTCTTTGACTGATCCATTTTGAACTCCTTCAAAATCTTATCAAGGTATGTAGTCATTTAAAGTCTTATCAAGCGTCTTGCTCTATCTTTATAGATCTTGATGCCCAATATGTAAGTAGCTTCACTGAGGTCTTTCTTTGAAAAAAATCCTTTCAAACACTCCTTTATGCTTTCCAAAAAAATTCTACATCATTTCCATTCAACAATATGTCATTCACATATACTATCAGTAAGGCTGTAGTGCTCCCACTCACTTTTTTGTAAATACAGGCTTCACTGCAAGTATGTATAAAACTATATGCTTTGATCAACTCATCAAAGTGTATATTCCAACTCTGAGATGCTTGCACCAGTCCATAGATGGATCACTGGAGCTTGCACACTTTGTTAGCACATTTAGGATTGAGAAAACCTTCTGGTTGCATCATATACAACTCTTTTTTAATAAATCCATTAAGAAATACAGTTTTGACATCCATTTGCCAGATTTCATAAAATGCGGCAATTGCTAACATGATTCGGATAGACTTTAAGCATCGATAAGAGTGAGAAAATCTCATCGTAGTCAACACCTTGAACTTGTCGAAAACCTTTTGCGACAATTCGAGATTTGTAGATAGTAACACTACTATCAGCGTCCGTCTTCCTCTTGAAGATCCATTTATTCTAAATGGCTCGCCGATCACCGGGCAAGTCAATCAAAGTCCATACTTTGTTCTCACACATGGGTCCCATCTCAGATTTCATGGCCTCAAGCCATTTCGCGGAATCTGGGCTCATCATCGCTTCCTCATAGTTCGTAGGTTCGTTATGGTCTAGTAACATGACTTCCAGAATAGGATTACCGTACCACTATGGTGCAGACCGTACTATGGTTGACCTACGAGGTTTGGTAGTAACTTGATCTGAAGTTTCATGATCATCATCATTAGCTTCCTCACTAATTAGTGTAGGAATCACTGGAACTGGTTTTTGTGATGAACTACTTTCCAATTCAAGAGAAGGTACAATTACCTCATCAAGTTCTACTTTCCTCCCACTAACTTGTTTCGAGAGAAACTCTTTCTCTAGAAAGGATCCATTCTTAGCAACAAATATCTTGCCTTCGGATCTGTGATAGAAGGTGTACCCAACAGTTTCTTTTGGGTATCCTATGAAGACGCACTTCTCCGATTTGGGTTCGAGCTTATTAGTTTGAATTTTTTTCACATAAGCATCGCAACCCCAAACTTCAAGAAATGACTGATTTGGTTTTTTGCCAAACCATAGTTCATACGGTGTCGTCTCAACATATTTAGATGGTGCCTTATTTAACGTGAATGCAGTTGTCTCTAATGCATAACCCCCAAAACGATAGCGGTAAATCGGTAAGAGACATCATAGATCGCACCATATCTAATAAAGTACGGTTACGATGTTCGGACACACCATTACGCTATGGTGTTCCAGGTGGCGTGAGTTGTGAAACTATTCCACATTGCTTTTAATGAATGCCAAAACTCGTAACTCAAATATTCGCCTCTACGATCAGATTGCAGAAACTTTATTTTCTTGTTACAATGATTCTCCACTTCACTCTGACATTCTTTGAACTTTTCAAAATGATTCAGACTTGTGTTTCATTAAGTAGATATACCTATATCTGCTCAAATCAACTGTGAAGGTTAGAAAATAACGATACTCGCCATGGGTCTCAACACTCATCGCACCACATACATCGGTATGTATTATTTTCAATAAGTCAGTGGCTTGCTCCATTGTTCCGGAGAACGGAGTCTTAGTCATCTTGTCCATGAGGCATGGTTCGCAAGCATCAAATGATTCATAATCAAGTGATTCCAAAAGTCCATCCGCATGGAGTTTCTTCATGCGCTTTACACCAATATGACCTAAATGACACAAATATATTGCACTATCATTATCAACTTTGCATCTTTTGGCATCAATATTATGAATATGTGTATAACCACAATCAAGATTCAACAAACCATTCACATTGGGTGTATGACCATTGAAGGTTTTATTCATGTAAATAGAGCCATAATTATTCTCTGACTTAAATGAATAACTGTATTGCAATAAACATGATCCAATCATATTCATGCTCAACGCAAACACCAAATAACATTTATTTAGGTTAAACACTAATCCTGAAGGTAGAGGGAGTATGCGATGGTGATCTTATCAACCTTGGAATCACTTTCAACACACATCGTTGCGTCGCCCTCAACTAGTCTCTGTTCATTTTGTAACTCCTGTTTCGAGTTACTAATTGAGAGAGTCCTGGATTAGGGGGTCTCCGGACAGCCGGACTATATCCTTTGGCCGGACTGTTGGACTATGAAGATACAAGATTGAAGACTTCGTCCCGTGTCCGGATGGGACTCTCCTTGGCGTGGAAGGCAAGCTTGTCAATACGGATATGTAGATCTCCTCCCTTGTAACCGACTCTGTGTAACCCTAGCCCCCTCTGGTGTCTATATAAACCGGAGGGTTTAGTCCGTAGGACAACATACAATCACACCATAGGCTAGCTTCTAGGGTTTAGCCTCTACGATCTCGTGGTAGATCAACTCTTGTAATACTCATATCATCAAGATCAATCAAGCAGGAAGTAGGGTATCACCTCCATTGAGAGGGCCCGAACCTGGGTAAACATCGTGTCCCCCGCCTCCTGTTAGCATCCACCTTAGACGCACAGTTCGGGACCCCCTACCCGAGATCCGCCGGTTTTGACACCGACATTGGTGCTTTCATTGAGAGTTCCACTGTGTCGTCATCATAAGGAAGGATGGATCGTCTCGTTGTCAAGAACAACATCACCTCTGGGGGAGCCCTGGCTGTAGGCCAAACTCTCCGACTAGGCGGCTTCGTCATGACCGCCCGCTCGGCCGCTGCATCGACGATGACTTCTCGGGTCATTGAAAATAGCCTCCACACCGGCTCGAAATTCATCGAGCAGATGGATCCAATGGAGCTCTCCTCTTTGAACGAGCTCTTGGATCGCATCGCCGCACTGGGAGTCGCTACGGACTATGATCGGATTGGGCTTAAACCCGACCAAAGGGAGATTAACTCTCCGCCGGTCACCCATCAGATAGCGGTGGCGGAGGAGCAATGCGGCGATTCTCCCTCTATCCTGAGGACGAACTATGTCCGGATTCCCGATCTCTCCGAGCCGGATACCCGTCCACGGGAGGACATCGCCCTAACCCTGAACCTAGAATCAGGCAGCATGCCGAACCTGCGGGGCAACATCCCGGAGCCCGAACTTCCAAGATCAGAAACTCCCCCGCCCCAGGGTCTCAGATTGGGTCAAGGTCTGGACTTAAATCCACCCACCCACCTAGATATAAACGATCTTTCCCTCATTAGGCAAGAGCCCCAAGAGACAGTACATCACTATTGGGCCAGATTCCTCCTTATAATGAACAAGGTCAAGGACTGTCGCGAGGAAGACACAATTTCATTCTTTTGCAACAATTGCACGGACAAGGGAATCCGCAAGGCCATAAGTCGCCGTGACATAGCACAATTCGCTGACCTGGCGGCCATAGTACGGAAGTACTGTGCGATGGAAAGCGCCTGGAAAACCCAAACAAAATTTTGGGATAATCCGGCTCTGACAAAACCCCCAGTCCAAACTAAAAGGGTGCACTCTCATAAGTCGCCCGACTCAATTACAAAGAAGCAAAAGCCCACTACAGGGCGTGGAACCATATTGGAGGGATGGCTTAATGGGCCCTGCAAAATTCATAGTACAACGGATACCATACCAACACACAGCCTTAGAGCATGTTGGGTACTCCGGCAGGTGGCCAAGAGCGGTGAGGATCTCCTCATTCAAAACACCGCAGAGCACCATCCCGTGGATAACAATACATTATTGACAGTCTTCGAGACCTTCGCCTCAAATAATAGGCGTAAGCGAGCACTCCCCAGCCTTGCTGAAGTCTGCCACGTGGCAGCAATAAATCCATGGAGCGACACGGCTATCACCTTCAATGCCAGTGACGAACCTAAATTCCGAACAGCCCGAGCCCCAGCCACCTTGGTCCTCAGTCCAATTGTGGACGGCTTTCGGCTTACTAAAGTGCTCATGGACGGCGGTAGCAGATTAAACCTCATTTATGAGGAGACTCTTCAAAAAATGGAAATAGATAGAAACCGTATTGAGCAAAGCAGCACGACCTTCTGAGGAATCATCCCTAGTCGGGAGGCACGTTGCGCTGGGAAAATCACACTAGATGTGGTATTCGGCACTCCGAAGAATTACAGGTCCGAAGAAATTACATTCCAAGTGGCCCCGTTCAGTAGCGGATACCACGCCCTTCTAAGGCGGGAGGCATTCACGATCTTCCAAGCCATACCCCATTACGAGTACATGAAGCTCAAAATGCCCGGGACCAATGGAATCATCACTCTAGCTAGTGATACGGACATAGCACTCCGTGCCGAGAACAAACAGCCGCACTGGCCCTCGAGGCATTATCCGAAGCCCTTGCGGCAGAGGAATTAATTGCGCTGCGCTCCATAGTGGACAGGGACAACGTGATACTCGACAAAAGATCCAAGTCCACCTCTTTTAAACCAGCGGATGAAATAGTCAAATTCCAAGTCCATCCAACAGACCCCACAAAAACAGCATCCATCGGGGCATAGTTAAACCCCGCTGTAGACGCCGCACTACGGGAGTTCCTGCGTGAGAATTGGGACATATTCGCCTGGCATCCTTCAGACATGCCAGGAATCCCACGTAGGTTGGCTGAGCATAGCCTTAACATTCTAAAGGGATTCAAGCCGGTCAAGCAGACTCTTCGGCGTTTCTCTGAACCTAAGCGACAAGCCATGGGAGAGGAGCTAGCCAAGCTACTGGAGGCCGGATTCATTAGATAAATAAAACATCCAAACTGGCTAGCAAACCTGGTAATGGTACCAAAGAAGGACAAATCCTGGCGCCTATGCGTCAACTTCAAGGACCTTAATAAGGCTTGCCCAAAGGATCCCTTCCCCCTCCCTCGCATCGATCAAATTATCGATGCCACCGCAGGACACGACTCATTATGCTTCCTCGACGCATACTCCCGTTACCACCAAATTAAGATGGTGGAGTCCGATCAAGCCGCAATGGCATTTATCACTCCATATGGCCCCTTCTATTTTAACACAATGCCCTTCGGGCTCAAAAACGCCGGCGCAACGTATCAACGCATGATTCAGACATGTCTGGAAAAGCAGATCGGCAAAACAGTGGAGGCATACATAGACGATGTGGTCATTAAAACCAGACACGTCGACTCCTTAATAGACGACTTGAGGCTCACGCTCGACAATCTCCGAACATACGACATTAAGCTCAATCTGAAAAAATGAGTTTTTGGCGTACCCGCTGGAAAGCTCCTGGGCTTCATTGTCACCAGTAGAGGAATTGAGGCAAATCCGGCTAAAATCTGAGCTTGTCATAGTTGGCTATCCCAACTGACCTCAAGAAAATCCAGAAGTTAACTGGATGTGTGGTGGCCTTAAGCCGCTTTATCTCCCGATTGGGAGAAAAGGCACCCCCCCTTTATCGCCTTCTTCGGCGCACCGAACACTTCCAGTGGACGGACGCATCCATGGCCAGATTGGAAGAAATAAAAGCCATCCTGGCCACCAACCCAATCTTGGCCGCACCAAATGTCGGCGAACCAATGCTGTTATATATAGCGGCAACTCACCAAGTTGTAAGCGCAGTGCTCGTCGTCGAACGAGAGATGGATGGACATAAATTCCCACTTCAAAAGCTGGTATATTATGTATCCACTGTCCTCACTCCATGCAAATCACGTTACCTACATTATCAAAAGATAGCATACGCGGTATTCATGGCATCCTGGAAATTACGACACTACTTTCAAGAGTGTTCAATTACGGTGGCCTCAGAAGTACCACTCAACGACATAATAAACAACTGCGATGCCACGGGCCGGATTGCCAAATGGGCTATCGAGCTCCTCCCGTTCTACATAACATATAGACCACAGTGAGCCATTAAGTCGCAAGTACTGGCCGATTTCGTTGCTGAGTGGACAGAAGCCGAACTCCCCAAAGAGTACGGCGCATACTCCAATTGTATCATGCACTTTGATGGCTCTAAAATGCTGGCTGGTCTGGGGGCTGGCGTCGTCCTGACGTCCCCCACCGGAGATATAGTCCAATACATACTCCAAATACTATACACAGACTCCAACAACGCAGCCGAATATGGGGCCCTATTACATGGTCTCCGGATGGCAGTTTCCATGGGCATTCAACGCCTGGAGGTGCGTGGGGATTCGAGCCTCACAATATCTCAAATAAATGGAGACTTCGATGCCAAGGATCCGAAAATGGCGGCATATCACAACGCCGTCCTCAAAATGTCAGCTCAGTTCGAGGGGCTTGAATTCCACCATGTGGCTCGGGAAAACAATCAGGCGGCGGATATCCTTGCCCGTATCGGTGCTAAGCGCGATCCTGTCCCACCTAACATCTTCTTAGAAAGGTTGTTTAAGCCATTCGTGGTATGGGAAGGGGACACCGGTAACAATAGTCCGGACCCGGCCACAACACCAGATACCGAACACTCTGACACAATTGGAGGCTCTGCCATCGAAATAACACCTTCAGCCCACGTGATAATGGTTGTCATCGCCCCGTGGACAGAACCATTCCTGGCCTACCTAACCAGGCAGGAACTACCCGAGGACCAAAATGAGGCACGCTGCATAGGGCGGCGATCTAAAGCCTACAAGGTCCACGAGGGAGAGCTTTATAAGAAAAGCACTACCGGAGTCCTTCAAAGGTGCATCTCCGAAGAGGAAGGGCGGAAGCTTTTGGCAGAAATCCATGCTGGACTCGGCGGCCACCACGCCACAGCCCGGGCTCTCCAAACAATCCCCATTACTTGGCCTTTTGCAGTCTGGGGGCTTGATATGGTCGGACCCCTCAAAGGGGGAACCCATAAGAAAAAAAATACTTACTGGTCATGGTGGATAAATTCACCAAATGGATAGAAGCCAAACCCGTTAAAACAGCTGAATCCGGACCGGTGATAGACTTCATATCTGGGGTTGTACACCGTTCTGGCATCCCCCACAGCATCATCACTGACAACGAGACAAACTTTATAGCCGACGAGGTAAAACTTTGGTGCAGCAACATGGGCATCAAGCTCGATTATGCTTCTGTCTATCACCCGCAAACTAATGGTCAAGTCAAGCGAGCAAATGGTCAGAGCGGCATCAAACCCAAATTAGTGCGGTCCTTAAAGGAATCAAACACGCACTGGGTAGAGGAGCTCGACTCCGTACTATGGGGGCTGCGGACCACGCCGAATCGCACTACCGGATACACATAGTTTTTTATGGTGTACGATGCAAAGGCGGTTCTGCCTTGCGACATAATTCATGACTCACCTCGAGTGCACATGTAAGAAGAAAAAGAGGCCGAGCTCGATCGGCAGGACAGTTTGGACGCCCTAGAGGAGGAGCGCGACGTGGCAAAAGCCCGTTCCGCATTCTATCAGCAGCAGGCTCGAAAGTATCAAAGCAGAGAAGTACGAGCCAAAACCTATAACGTTGGCGAACTAGTTCTACACCTGCAGGAGAAGAAAAAGAACAAGCTCAAGCCCAAATGGGAAGGTCCCTTCATTATTGACCAGGTTCTGACCGGTGGAGCGTACCATCTGCGGGATGCATCAGACAATCGACTCGAGCCAAACCCATGGAACGCAGCCAGACTCTGAAGATTCTACGCCTAGTGCCGGACTCTATGTTCGTCTCCTTACCCCCGTCAATTTTTTTGCATATCCGCTATCTGTCTTTTCTCTCTTTCTCTCTTCTTTTTTCTTCTTCTCAAGGCCTTAAAAGGCTAACTTGTGTCTTGACTACACAATCTTGACGCGCTAACTGCACTCATTATACCTGGGGGCTTCTTATACAGAAGCTTAATATAACTATTTTTCCAGGCTTTATGCCCCACACATGTGTTATTCTTCCACATGTATCTTTTTTCGCCATTATATGCATCGATATGACTTAAGTTTTGGCCAAGCTGGGTTGCCTGGCTCTTGTATTTATGCCCTACGTTCCTGTTAATTCGGCTAGGGCATAAGGGGAGCACCTTTGCGATTGTTACTGCCGGGTCAGCCGGATGTGTACCTCGAACTGGGTGAAGCCGAAAGCTAGCGTTCTTAAGGGAATATTCGATCGGTGAACAAAAGATGACTTCTATTTTTTATACATGCCCCCAGATGTTTATAGCCTGTGTCTCTTTTCGCTGTTCGGACATGCACATTAGGGCATGCGTACCCAGGGAAAGGAACCCTTAACAGAACTATTCTCCCTGGAAGATGTTTCTTACTATCCATGTAATATAACATAGCTAGTTGGGTACTTGTCTGTTCAAGCACTTATGACCCCTACGCCTGGTTTCCACCCATACCCCGGTTTTTACATAACCGAGCGGGTATTCGGATACACTCTGGACTATCGGGTCCAGAGGTCGAAGCGAAAAGGTCCTCCATGACAAATGATTTACAATCCGGCTAGGGACATTATATATGTCACTTAAAGTACACAGTCACTAAGACTGACTAAATTCTTCTTCTATACCATCCAACATGCTGTCTAGCCTACAATCCTGTTGGGAATACTTTACAGCTAATTCTACTTGGTCATACACCAAACTGACGGGGATCTCTTTCCCATCGGGCTCCACAGGTCCGACCTCGGCCATGTGGTTTGGGTCAGCTTTGGTATATCACGTCTTCACCATGGCCCAGGCTTCCCTTGCACCTTATCGGCAGGCTGATATCTTCCATAATCGGAAGCGCCGCCGCGCTCCCTTGAGCTTCTCTCTAAGCTCCCACATGCCTCCTGGAGGGGAGGCAGATGGCCACAAGGCTTGGGCAATACCCTGCATCACCTGCCGAACTTGTTCGTGCAGTTGTGAGAGCTCTAGTAGAAGATCACCCGCAGACCCGGGCATCTCCTCCGCGGGACGACCCGTCAGCATACCTGCAGACATAACTCTGTTAGCCGGCTTCTTCGCCGAACTCTTTCAAAAGTTCGTTCAAGCACTTACTGAAAGTGCCACGTCGAAGCCGCTTATTCTCCTTCATGGAGTCCGCAAGCTGGGCCCGGACATCTTTCAGTTCCACGCCCAGCTGGATATTGGCGTCCTGGAGATTATTTTTCTCCTGCCTGACCCGCGTAAGCACACGCTCACCAGCATTTAGCTGTCGATTAGTGCGTTGCGCATTCTCCGGCACGGCCTCCGGATTCACTCCAGAGTCATTTGCAACATCTATTGTTAGATTTGCATGCATGCCGCATACTATCTGGTACCTATCATTCTTTGCAATGGAAACAAGTGTTACCAGAGGAGGTCTTCTCGGACTCCTTCAACGCGGCAAACGCGGCCCGTAGCTGGGCTTTGCACTCTTCCAGCTCTTGAGACAATTGGGTATTCTTCTCTGTAAGATCCTGCACAAATAATGATCCTTAAATCAGTTGTGTCAACTGTTTCAAGTCTCAGGGGCTACTGATATATATAATCGTCAGATTTTCTTACCCGTATATCCTTTACATACTGCTCCGTGGCTCTGGCAAGACCGTTTTGAGAAGCACGGATGTACGCGTCTCCTGAGTTGAAGGCATCGAACGCCTCTTGGGAGAAACAAGCGTCACGGAGTACGGCCCGGCGACGCCTGTGCGCTCTCCACTTCGGAATTTGTAGCGGATAGTCTGTCCGCATCCTCTGTAGGAGGAGCATCCGGCGTTCGCCCCGTGTTAGCTTCCGCCTCTATGTCTGGCCCTGGAGCCCGGCTGGTGGAGGCGTGATCGGCAACCTCTCCGGATATAGTCCGGCGAGCGTTTTTCCTACTAGGAAACATGTACGTCATTATATTTTAAGAAAGACGACAACCACGGAGCGAGGTTCTGTATCGTACCTCTGCGCCGGCGTCTCAGTCCTGACCGCCTTCCTTTTTAGCCTACCCGGCTTCAGTGTCCCTTGTTGGTGAGTCACTGCGGGTTCGGCATGGCGTCCCGAGGGACTTCCCTGTAAAACACCATATGTGTATGGTAGGTGAAGTGCATAAAAGGGGATCCTTCTCAGAAGTTGGGACTCCGATTTTTCTTACATGCGATGCAGGGAGTAGCCCATGATAGTCGGCTGTGATGGCCACCATGGCATCATCGCAGCTCAATTGATAGAATGTCCTATCGATCAGCTCCACAAATATGTCCGGATCCTCTTCGAGTCCGGGATCGAGGGACCGTTCAGGGTCCTCCGGTTGTGGAGGTGGGCTGTTGACCTCCCTTACATCTTTTCGCAGTTCCTGCCATGAAATGTCAAGGTGAGTATTTATGACGAAGAATGCGGGAAGGTTGGGAGTAAAAAGTGACAGCTCACCCAGCTTGGAGGGTTGTACATGGAGAATCCATCCCATGGCTTAATACGGACGAACTCCTCTTCCTCTCCCTTGAACAAATCAGACAGAATTTTTGCTAGAGCAGCAACTGAGTCCGGTCCCTTACGCCCGCAGCGGGTGGCATCATCTTCTCCGTTAAAGCGCCACATGGGGTGCCCTCGATGTTGAAGTGGCTGCACCCCCCGCATTATACATATTGACATAACCTCGATTATTGTCAGTCCTGATTGAGCCAGCACTTTTATCCGGCCCATCAGGTAAAGGACTTCTCCGTTATCTTCCTCCTGAGGGCTCCGTGGGCGCCAGCTTCGGCGTTTCTTCAAAGGGGCATTGTCGAACTCGGGAAGATCCATCCGAATAGGATCTGGAAGGGGGACGTCCTCCATGTAAAACCACTTCGAAGGCCAGTCTTCGGACATCTTCTTCGGGGTACCGGACAAGTATCTGGTCCCGGCGATGCGCCATATTTCGGCTCCGCCCACTTGATATATTGACCACTTCTGTGTACGGGGCACAATGCAGAATAGCCTCTTCCATAGCTCGAAATGAGCTTTGCAGCCCAGAAACAGCTCACAAAGGGTAACATAACCAGCGATGTGTAATATGGAAGCGAGGTGAAATTATGCAACTGGAGGCCATAAAACTCCAGGAGCCCGCGGAGGAATGGATGGATTGGAAATCCAAGTCCCCTTAGTAAATAAGGGACAAGGCATACCCGCTCCCCCTTGGAGGGATTGGGGAAGCTCTCCGCTTGCTCCCCGCCATTATAGGTGGCGAGCCCGGCTCGAACGGGGACCATATACGCTGGAGGGAGAAATCCTTGGGTCTGTAACTCTACTAATTGGCTGTGCGGGACAGAACACTTCTCCCAATCACCGGGCTTAGGGCTACGGGAGCGGGAGGAGGAGCTGCGATGGCCGGCCATGTTGGAATGGATTTTTCCGAGCGCGCTCCGATGGATACTCGCTGTGGGAGGATGGTGTGGTCTGGATCTAAGAATCCCTGTCTCTTTAATAGACAGTTTACTTACATGGCTAGGGTGGCGAATGTAAAAATGCCTTGGCTCCTCGCATTCGCTCAACACGTGGAAGATAGCCCTTATTGGGCGCGGAAGCCAAGAAGTGCAACATTTATGGGGAGCCGGACACTACTCAGCAGATATTCAGAATTTGGAGAAGAACCTGCCTTGCAATGCCGAAGACAATCTGCGCGCCGAACTCATCGTCATTGAAGCCTGGTTCGGGGGCTACTAAGGGAGTCCTGGATTAGGGGGTCTCTGGACAGTCGTACTATATCCTTTGACCGGACTGTTGGACTATGAAGATACAAGATTGAAGACTTCGTCCCGTGTCCGGATGGGACTCTTCTTGGCGTGGAAGGCAAGCTTGGCAATACGGATATGTAGATCTCCTCCCTTGTAACCGACTCTGTGTAACCCTAGCCCCCTCCGTGTCTATATAAACCGGAGGGTTTAGTCCATAGGACAACATACAATCACACCATAGGCTAGCTTGTAGGGTTTAGCCTCTACGATCTCGTGGTAGATCAACTCTTGTAATACTCATATCATCAAGATCAATCAAGCAGGAAGTAGGGTATTACCTCCATCAAGAGGGCCCGAACCTGGGTAAACATCGTGTCCCCCGCCTCCTGTTACCACCCGCCTTAGACGCACAGTTCGGTACCCCTACCCGAGATCCACCGGTTTTGACACCGATACTAATCATAGCAACTGAACCGGTATCAAATACCCTGGGGTTACTATGAACACTAGTAAAGTACACTGTTGACATGGATTTTGACCAAGGTAAAATAAATGTATAAACCACGTAAAATATAAATGCAAAACGGTAAAAACCGTTTTATAATGAAAAGAATCAATTAAAAAATATAATCAACTGTTCAAAGTGAGGAATGACAAAAATAGGCATATGGTATATTTTCAAATGTCAAGTGAGGACTGTTCAAAGTGAGGACTGATAATTCATACATTAAACCGACAATTATAAAATGTGAAGAAGCTCGTCAAGTTTTGTCATGAAGAAAATATATGGGACACATGGCTCGCACGCATACACGCCGCCACTAACAGCAAAAATTCAAAGAAAGATTTGTCACGGGGGACGCACATATCACCAAAATGGCGACTATATGATAAATGTTCAACTTTGTTCCATCAACAAAATAAAATATTTAAATGGCGCATAAAAAATATCGTCCTGATGAAATATACACACCGTGTACTTGGTCAAATATTCATCTAATTCTAGACCTTGAGATGCATGCAAAAATAATTTGCACACCTTGACCCTAGGCCTTAATGATCCATTTAATAGCTAATCATGCTTAGTCCATTAAAAAATATGGACACGTATGGTCGTACTTCCCACAAGATTGATGTGCATGCATACAAACAGTGTGGTGCCATGGCCCACATATTAATTAGAAGAGAAGGAGTTTAGCCCACATATGTGAATCACATACGTACTGGAATTTGGTTGCTAGTCAAACGATGTGGTTGGGTCAATTGGCAATTAAAGAAATAGGCCAAAGGAAAAGGCAGCCCGCTTCCATGAACTCCACCATCTCCACGATCAGAACGTGGGCAGACGCACGTCCAGTCGCCCTCCGCTGCTTCCCTCCGCCCCTATAAATACTAGGCAATTAGATTGCTCTAGGGCTGGCCCTTAGATTGTTTCTCCCACTGCTAAAATTACACACACACGTACAACACATAAGAGCACAGAAAGAAAGAAAAGGCAGACGTGGTGCTTGCAGGAGGTGAGAAGGTGAGACTCGTGGCTCTCTTCTAGCCCCTGGTTTGGCCATTGTGGTACAGACCAGGGAGCTTTCTTCTTCCTCCTCTCCTAAAATTCTTGCCCTTAGTCCGGCCATTGCGGTACAGAGTAAGGAGTGTGTCACATCCATCTTAAACTTTTGTCTTTGGTTCGGTCATCGCGGTACAAACCAAAGAATTGATGTTATATCCACTCCAAGCTTTTGCCTTCGGTTCGGACATCATGGCACAAATTAAGAAGCATGTTTCATTTCCCTAAAATTCTTGCCTTTGGTTCGGCTATTGCGGTACAAACCAAATTGCATGTTTAATCTACATAAAAAAATTGTCCTTGGTTCGGCCATCGCGGTACGAGCCAAGGAGCATGCATGTTCCTTCTGCATGTTGCATATGCTTCGTCCTAATGATCTCCTTCTTGATTCGGTCCCCTTAGCGATACAGGCCAGGACGACCGTGTCGTTTCTTGGTTTGGTCCCTATACATGGATACGAATCAAGAGAGTGTCATAGGTATGAAAACCTCATAAAAATTGCCTTAATTTGGTCATCATAAAAAAAGGATATGACTAAGTTGGAATGAAATTACGAACGTGCTAAACTGAACTCATGATAAATTCTTGTTTGGTTGCGCTACGGGCATTATGGGTCACGCTAGTTGCAATACAAACAAGAGCATAAAAATATATATTCCTTCACTTGGTTACGCTATATGCGGGCATTATCATATTGCTACGCGATGTTAGTAGTAATACAAGCAAGGCAAAACTTAATTTAAAATGTGTTCATGCTGCACTCACCAAAACCAAA
This sequence comes from Triticum aestivum, assembly GCF_018294505.1. Classification (NCBI taxonomy): domain Eukaryota; kingdom Viridiplantae; phylum Streptophyta; class Magnoliopsida; order Poales; family Poaceae; genus Triticum; species Triticum aestivum. Next base: position 39,617,588 of record NC_057806.1, on the reverse strand, counting down.
ATATGCAAGATGAATCATAAAACATGCTGCATCATAAAAAACAATCTTACTTGGTTGCACTACACGCAGGCATTATCTTAATGCTACGCGGTGTTAGTAGTAATACAAGTGAGAGATAACTAAACATAATATTTAGGCCACATATTTGGTCCAAAGTCAAATAAAATATGATATGAAATGTTCTAACGCTATAAGATTCTGATGCATCTGCAGAAACTTCATAAGCTGAGCTACATCTTGATCTTTCGGAATTTCAACTTGTTCTCCAGATGCTTCAAAGTCATTGGTTTGGGCTATACCATCACCCTCATCTCCAACAATCATATTGCGCAAAATAACACAACATGTCAATAGCTGCCACAAAGTTTTTGATTCCCACATCATTGCAGGTCTACGCACAATTCCCCAACAAGCATGAAGCACTCCAAATGCCCTCTCCACATCCTTCCTAGCCGTTTCCTGCATTGTTGCAAAGTGACTCTATTTATTACAATGTGTTTCAAATATGGTCTTCCTGCATCAACAGTAGTCTTCACGCACGTGCTCTCCACCATCCTGACCATCTTACCAACGACATCTACAGCAGTACCAAGTGCAAGCATCCTCAGAGCAGTCATGCACTTTTGCTTGGCAGAGAAAGAGAGTTGTCCGTAACAATCCCTTGTGAGCTTGAAGTAGTCATTGTGTGCCTTCACTCCCTCCACAATGCGCAAAAACAATGATTTCCGCATGCGAACACGTTGATGAAACCATGGATCATCCGGGAAAGTAGGCTTGGTGTAAGGGCATATTTATCCCTAAGGTGTTTTGGTGATTGATGACAATGCTTTTGCAGACTAATCGTGTGCTTTGAGCATTTCAGAGATTCATCCTTTGGCACGAGACGATTCTTTCCCCTCGGAGTTTTTATTCAAGACAGTGTAGCTCTTTCGTTTCGGGTTTGGTGGACTTGTCTCGTAGGAGTCACCGTACTATCAAGAGGGGGCCCGCTTTGGTAAGGCTAGGGTGGAATCAACACGTACACTTCCTTTTCGCACCCTCTGAGCCTTCCCGCGTCGATGGAGGTCTCTTTCCCTGCTTTATGAGCTTGTTTTGGTCCGAGCGGTAGTACCGCGGTGCCCAGCGGTAGTACCGCTTGTGGGTCCTCAGCCGCAGTACCGCTGCGGTACTGGGCTCCTACCGCGTCAACTCGAGGGGGTCGCCTCTCGTGTCGGATTGTGCGGCACTAAGCAGCGGCAGTAGAAGCGATAGTACCGCTCGAGAGCGGCAGTACCGCCCTACCACCGTAGCAGTACCGCACTAGGTCTGTTTCCTGGTCATACACCAGCCCTCCCAGACTGCACGGCAGTACCGTGAGGGGAGCGATAGTACAGCTGGTCCCAGCAGTAGTACTGCTGCCCCCTACGGTAGTACCGCCTCTGCGGGGCTGTTTTGGGGGGTAATGGTTGGATTGTTCCCCCCTCTATAAAAGGAGGTCCTCTTCTTCATCGTTGACTCACCTCTTCCCCCAAAAGCTCCATTAATGCTCCAATCTCCATTTTCGCCCGATCTCTCTCCCTAGCCAATCAAACTTGTTGATTTGCTCGGGATTGGTTTAGAAGGCCCCGATCTACACTTCCACCAAGAGAAATTTGATTCCCCCACTAATCCCTAGTGGATCTTGTTACTCTTGGGTGTTTGAGCACCCTAGACGGTTGAGGTCACTGTGGAGCCATATTCCATTGTGGTGAAGCTTCATGGTGTTGTTGGGAGCCTCTGATTAAGTTGTGGAGGTTTCCCCAACCTTGTTTGTAAAGGTCCGGTCGCTGCCTCCAAGGGATCCAATAGTGGAATCACGGCATCTCGCTTTGTGTGAGGGCGTGAGGAGAATACAGTGGCCCTAGTGGCTTCTTGGGGAGCATTGTGCCTCCACACCGCTCCAACAGAGATGTATTTCCCCTCAAAAGGAAGGAACTTCGGTAACACATCCTTGTCTTCATCGGCCCCACTCTTAGTTATCTCGTACCTTCACTTGAGCAAGCTTATTTGTATTATTTCCATTGCTTGCTTGTGTGCTTGTTGTTGTTGCATCATATAGGTTGCTCACCTAGTTGCACATCTAGACAACCTACTTTGATGCGAAGTTTAATTTGGCAAACAAGAGCTAAAAATTGTTAGTTGCCTATTCACCCCCTCTCTAGTCAACTATATTGATCCTTTCAATTGGTATCAGAGCCTCGTCTCTTTTTAAAGACTTTGCCATCCGAAGAGTATGGTTGACGTCGTAGATGGTGTGGAGGAGCACTCCGGTGCGAATCCGGTCTCGTCTACGGGAGATGGGGGAACCTCGGTCTCTCAAGAGGAATTCAATGTGGCCTTGGAGACATTGAAAACCTCCATAACGACCGAGGTTGAAAGCATGTTTACTAAATTCATTGAAGGGCTTAAACTATCCACCGCACCGTTGAAAGTGGGTGATCCCACTAACAAGGTGTCGGATGCTAACTCCGACAAGGGGGATGCTAAGCTCCTTCTTCTAGTGGTAAGAATGTCACCAACATCTTTGCCCATGTGGAACCACCACTTGTCTATGGTGGACCGATTCCCTCTACTCATTTGAATCATGCCGGTCCTCCCCCTAAGATTGTGAAAAATGAGGACTTTGATTCTTGGGTTTACCGCTTTAAGCGTCATTTAAATCATGTGAATACTAATCTTTGGAGAATCATTGAAAAAGGTTTCTATCCGCATGATCCAAGCAACTTCACCCCTAGAGAAGCCGCGGATGATCAATTCAATGAGAATGCTCTCTTCATCATTCAAGATGCAATACCACCTGAAGATCTCCCTCATCTTCGGCCCTTCGCCTTGGCCAAACATGCATGGCTTTGTGTTGTCTCCCTCTATCGGGGAAGCGCAAGCATTCAACACTCCAACTATGAAGTAGTGCAAGATGAAGCCAATGAGTTTGCAATGAAAGAAGATAAAGAACCTCATGAGCTTTATCGGAGAGTAAGCAAACTCGCGGTCTCCCTCCGAGATCATGGGAGCAAGGACACGGATGACAATTGGATCAAGCACAAATTACCAAAAGGCCATGTCCTTCGTCATTTGTCAAAGGCCGGACTTCCACACTTTGTCCTTAAGTGAAGTGTTGGATGAGTTTCTGTCCATGAGCATCTTGGACTAGACCGCTGACAATGCCGTGCTACGTTCTCAAAGAGCAAAGAATCCCAACCTTGCATTAAAGGCCAAGGTTAGTGCGGAAGAAGAGGACGAAGAAGAAGAAGAGGAGGGCAACCCGGAAGATAAAAAGTATGCCTATTATGAACACATGGCTCTTGCTTCAAGGCAATTTTGGAGCAAGTAAAACTCAAGGCCCAACTTCAACAAGAACAACTCAAGTGGCACAAAGGGCAAGCAATGTGTGAGGACTTGCTATAATTGTGGCAATGTGAGCCATTTTGTTGCGGAGTGCCCGTATGAGAAGAGGGAAGACAATGGTGGCAAGCTGATACGTCTCCAACGTATCTATAATTTTTTATCGTTCCATGCTATATTATGTTCTGTTTTGGACATTATTATAAACTTTTATATTATTTTTGGGACTAACCTATTAACCGGAGGCCCAACCTAGAATTGCTGTTTTTTTGCCTACTTCAGAGTTTCACAGAAAAAGAATATCAAATGGAGTCCAAACGGAATGAAATCTTCGGGAACGTGATTTTTGGAATGAACGTGATCCAGAGGACTTGGACCCTACGTCAAGAAAGCAACCAGGAAGGCACGAGGTAGGGGGCGCCTACCCCCCCAGGTGCGCCCTCCACCCTCGTGGGGCCCACGTTGCTCCACCGACGTACTTCTTCCTCCTATATATACCTATGTACCCCCAAACTACCACATACGGAGCCAAAACCCTAATTCCACTGCCGCAACCTTCTGTACCCGTGAGATCCCATATTGGGGCCTTTTTCGGAGCTCCGCCGGAGGGGGCATCGATCACGGAGGGCTTCTACATCAAGACCATAGCCTCTCCAATGATGTGTGAGTAGTTTACCTCGGACCTTCGGGTCCATAGTTATTAGCTAGATGGCTTCTTCTCTCTTTTTGGATATCAATACAATGTTCTCCCCCTCTCTTGTGGAGATCTATTCGATGTAATCTTCTTTTGCGCTGTGTTTGTTGAAACCGATGAATTGTGGGTTTATGATCAAGTTTATCTATGAACAATATTTGAATCTTCTCTGAATTCTTTTATGCATGATTGGTTATCTTTGCAAGTCTCTTCGAATTATCAATTTGGTTTGGCCTACTAGATTGATCTTTCCTGCAATGGGATAAGTGCTTAGCTTTGGGTTCAATCTTGCGATGTCCTTTCCTAGTGACAGTAGGGGTAGCAAGGCACGTATTGTATTGTTGCCATCGAGGATAACAATATGGGGTTTATATCATATTGCATGAGTTTATCCCTCTACACCATGTCATCTTGCTTAAAGCGTTACTCTGTTCTTTTGAACTTAATACTCTAGATGCATGCTGGATAGCGGTCGATGTGTGGAGTAATAGTAGTAGATGTAGGCAGGAGTCGGTCTACTTGTCTCGGACGTGATGCCTATATACATGATGATACCTAGATATTCTCATAACTATGCTCAATTTTGTCAATTGCTCAACAGTAATTTGTTTACCCACCGTAATACTTATGCTCTCGAGAGAAGCCACTAGTGAAACCTATGGCCCCTGGGTCTATTTTCTATCATATTAATCTTCCATCAACAAGCTATTTCTTGCACTGTTTTTATTTTGCTTTATTTACTTTGCATCTTTATCATAAAAATACCAAAAATATTATCTTATCATATCTATCAGATCTCACTTTTGTAAGTGACCGTGAAGGGATTGACAACCCCTTTATTGCGTTGGTTGCGAGGATTTTATTTGTTTGTGTAGCTGCAAGGGACTTGTGCGTGGCCTCCTACTGGATTGATACCTTGGTTCTCAAAAACTGAGGGAAATACTTACGCTACTTTGGTGCATCACCCTTTCCTCTTCAAGAGAAAACCAACGCAGTGCTCAAGAGGTAGCAAGAAGGATTTCTGGCGCCGTTGCCGGGGAGTCTACGCAAAAGTCAACATACCAAGTACCCATCACAAACCCTTATCTCCTGCATTACATTATTTGCCATTTGCCTCTCGTTTTCCTCTCCCCCACTTCACCCTTGCCGTTTTATTCGCCCTCTCTTTCCGTTCGCCTTCCTCCTTCTTTTTAACCCTATCACTTTCTGCCTTTATGTATGGAATTGGGGAAATTGCTGACGATATGGACAATATTATATCATGGAAAATTCCGATGCTCCTGCTGAAGAACCCCCTATCTTACATACAAAAAAAATTCCGAATTGGTAGTGGTAATATTATTGGAAAAGGAGTTATCCAAGATTTCTTTACTTATGCCGGTGCTTTGCCTTCTATGGGTAGTTCTATTCTTCATAGAACTAGTAGTCTTGCGGACGCTATCGCCATGCTTGTAGTTGAACTTGAAAGACAATTTATGCACATGCATCCTTGCATACAAAGGATTTTCCTAGAATTTTCTAATATTGAGCATTCTTGTGTTAAGTGTGCCGCTACTATCTTTTTGGCTCATGAGTTTAGATTTATAATAAAAGAGGCCAAAGAAATCTTTGCTCATTATAGGGTGGACGCTGGCAGTCCTCCCATGGAGGCTATTCTCTTTGATCAAGAAGAAATAATGTGCTTTCAATCTCTAGACTATGTTGCTTTCAATGAAAATCTTAGAAAAAGGGTTCCCACCAATGTTTTAGTTGATAGAATTTCTGAACTTAACAATGATTTGGCTATTTGAAATAATGAGCTAGGATATTATCTCAAGTATAGGCTCACAAAGTTCTGTCAAAAGAATGCTTATAATGATGAATTGGTTGTGCAATACGAAGGGCCGAAGGAGGAATCTATACCTCCTAAAGTTGATCTCGGGGACTTTTGTCCCATTAAACTTAGCCCCTTTGATTACTTTTGCTTGCCTCAAAGAAAACTTGCTGCTGAATGTAGAGAATACGAAATGAGTTTTAATGATCTATCCTATTATTATGGCAATACCTAGATCTATCTTCGCTTTTATGCATAGCTAGGGGCGTTAAACGATAGCGCTTGTTGGGAGGCAACCCAATTTTATTTTTGTTCCTTTAGTTTTGCTCCTGTTTAGTAATAAATAATTTATCTAGCCTCTGTTTTGGTTGTGTTTTTTGTGTTTAATTAGTGTTTGTGCCAAGTAGAACCGTTGGGAAGACTTGGGGAAAGTCTTTTTGATCTTGCTGTAAAAAACAGAAACTTTAGCGCTCACGAGAATTGCTGCCATTTTTATTTGGAAAGTGATATTTAGTTAATTATTTTTGCATATGATTAATAGATAAATTCCTGACGTCAAGCAATTTATTTTAGAATTTTTGGGGTTCCAGAACTTGCGTTAGCTACAGATTACTACAGACTGTTATGTTTTTGACAGATTCTGTTTTTCGTGTGTTGTTTGCTTATTTTGATGAATCTATGGCTAGTAAAATAGTTTATGAACCATATAGAAGTTGGAATACAGTAGGTTTAACACCAATATAAATAAAGAATGAGTTCATTACAGTACCTTGAAGTGGTCTTTTGTTTTCTTTCGCTAACGGAGCTCACGAGATTTTCTATTTTGAGTTTTGTGTTGTGAAGTTTTTAAGTTTTGGGTAAAAGATTTGATGGATTATGGAACAAGGAGTGGCAAGAGCCTAATCTTGGGGATGCCCATGGCACCCCAAGATAATCTAAGGACACCTAAAAGCCAAAGCTTGGGGATGCCCCGGAAGGCATCCCCTCTTTCGTCTACTTCCATCGGTAACTTTACTTGGAGCTATATTTATATTCACCACATGATATGTGTTTTGCTTGGAGCGTATTGTATTATTTAAGTATTTATTTGTTAGTTTGCCACAATCATCTTTGCTGTACACACCTTTTGAGAGAAACACACATGCTTTGAAAATTATTAGAATACTTTATGTGCTTCACTTATATCTTTTGAGTTATATAGTTTTTGCTCTAGTACTTCACTTATATCTTTTAGAGCACGGTGGTGGATTTGTTTTATAGAAACTATTATTCTCTCATGCTTACTTATGTTATTTTGAGAGTCTTAAACAACATGGTAATTTACTTAAACTGGGAAAATTAATCCTAATATGCTAGGCATTCAAGATTAGTAAAAAACATCTTATGAGTGTGCTGAATACTAAGAGAAGTTTGATACTTGATAATTGTTTTGAGATATGGAGATGGTGATATTAGAGTCATGCTAGTTGAGTAGTTGTGAATTTGAGAAATACTTGTGTTGAAGTTGGTGATTCCCGTAGCATGCACGTATGGTGAACCATTATGTGATGATGTTGGAGCATGATTTATTTATTGATTGTCTTCCTTATGAGTGGCGGTCGGGGACGAGCGATGGTCTTTTCCTACCAATCTATCCCCCTAGGAGCATGCACATAATACATTGTTTCGATAACTAATAGATTTTTGCAATAAGTATGTGAGTTCTTTATGACTAATGCTGAGTCCATGGATAATACGCACTCTCACCCTTCCACCATTGCTAGCCTCTCTAATACCGCGCATCTTTCGCCAGTATCATACACCCACCATATACCTTCCTCAAAACAGCCACCATACCTACCTTTCATGGCATTTCCATAGCCATTCTGAGATGTATTGCCATGCAACTTTCCACCGTTCCATTTACTATGACACGCTCCATCATTGTCATATTGCTTTAACTACAAAAAAAAGACACATCTGTGACATTTTGGGCCGAATGAAATTTTTTTCTGTCATACATATGACACTTCTATGACGATAATTGTGACAAAACCTGGTATCATCATAGATGTGGTGGGCTCCTACTTCTATGACAAAAAATCATGACAGAAAATGAGCTTTTCGTCCTGGGTGGGCCGGAGACGCAGCTGCATGACATTCTTTGGGACGTCCATGACAGAAAAAACCATGGTAGAAGCGAGGGGGAGGAAAATTTCGGGGAGTTCCCGGTTATGGTGGGAGGTCGGGGGTCAAGCGATGCGCGCTTCTCTCATACACGTACGTGCGTGTGTGCGAGGCGTCGGCTCTAACTGAACCCGAGCGAGGCGTTGGGCTCTAACTGAACCCGAGAGATTGCACTGCAGGCTACGCATTACTGAACCCGAGCAATCGATCGATGGCTGTTAACTGAACCCGATCGAGTGATTCCTTCGCTACTGCTGCTAACTGAAGCCGATCG
>NC_057806.1:39584402-39608821 GCF_018294505.1 Triticum aestivum | reverse complement strand
AGGGGTGGTTGAACAGGACCCCGTGGTGTGGAGGGCTGGATGAACAATAGACGGTGGAGGGGTGCCTGTGGAGGGGTGGTTGAATAGGACCCCGTGGTGTGGAGGGCTGGATGAAAAGTAGACGGTGGAGGGGTTGTTGAACAATAGCCGGTGGAGTAGCGCACGGTGGAAGCTGGATGAACAGGAGCTCGTGGAGGCTGGATGAACAGGAGCCCGTGGAGGCTAGAGGAGGTCGACGGTGGAGATGAACAGTATCCCGTGGAGTCCCGTTTTGCGGTATGCTACACCCCTCCCGATGAAGAGGACCCCCGTTTCGACCGTAGCGCTCCAACACAAGTCCGTTTTGTCCGTTTTGCGGTACGCCACACCCCTCCCGATCAACTGGACCCCCGTTTCGACCGTAGGAGGTCCGTTTCCTCCGTCTTGCGGTACGCCAGACCCCTCCTGTCGGTGGGAACGACACCTATGGGATCACAAGAATCCCTACTGTGGTTGGCGAGGCGCGGGGTCGTGAGAAGAGCGGATCAAACAGATAGCATACGGTTCGTTTATCCAGGTTCGGGCCGCGAGGATGCGTAAAACCCTACTCGTACTTTGGTGGATTGTATATCTGTGTTCTTGAGATAGCTATGGGGCGTGAGGAGCTCCCAAAAGCCGAATCCTTCCTCTGGTCGCCTCGGGCCTCCTTTTATAGAAAAAGGGGTTGCTACAGTGGCACACAGGAGGTGGAAAGGGTACAGTGATGCGAGGTTATCCGTCGCATTACATGACAAGGCGCATTTAATGCGTCTTGCTTAGGTGTCCTTGCTTTATCGGGGACGGGGGAGAAACCTGTCTCGTCCGTCGCCGCTCCTTCTTGTGTCAACACACGCCCTAGCCAGCGACGCCTACGATGCCACGTAGGTAGGCAGGCAGCTGAGGTGGCGTAGTGGTGGGTCTTCACGAAGATCTGCATGCCGCCACGCAGGTGCCTGTCCAGCTGGTTGGGTCGGCAGCTGCATGCATGCGGTGGTGGAGGTTTAGTTGGCGTGGGCCTGATGGTGGCCCTGCGGGAGTCCTCGGTAAGGGCCTTGCGGGGGCCCCGGCAAGGGTCTTGCCGGGGCCCCGGCAAGGGTCTTGCCGAGGCGCCTGCTGTCATCCCCGGCAAGGCGCTTGTCTGGGGCCTTGTGGTCTTCTTCGGCTGGGATCCCGCCAAGGGTTGTCGTCTCCTTAGTGTGTATCTGATCTTGAATGTCTTCACAAAGATCTGCATGCCTCCACGGGGATGTCTCCCGAATCCTTGCCCTTTAGGGGCAGTGGACTCAAGGGTGGTTTGCTCCATAGGCGTGGGACGAGTCGCCGCGGCAAGGGTCTTGCCGGGGCTGCTAGAACTGTCTCCCGGCAAGGATCTTGCCGGGGGAGTCCGCTTCGTCCCCTTTGCTCTTCGTGGTCTTGGCCTTGGCATTGTTCTAGTTCTCTCGAGCTTCGGTCTTACCCTGGCTCACCTCCCTTGCCTTGCTTGGTGTGGTGGTGCCCGTGGCTCAGACTGCCCGTGCACAGTTATAGGGGTACAAAAAGTGTACCCCTCTTTCTGTACACCGACAGGAGCCCCCGGGCCTGGGCCACACATAAGCGCAACGCGTTGTTGGGCTAGGCCCAAAAATGGTGCGCGGGCAGGCGGGGCGGTTTTTACCGCGGTAAGGTTCTTTGTGCGCTGCGCTTCCCACGACTCCCACGCGTGGCGCGGCGTGGGGAGGCGCGTGTGATGTGGGCGGCATGCGTGGGGTTGGTTCCCGCAGGCATGCGTCACATTGTAGTAAAGGGGCGGTTCACGCCTTCCCCATAACGGAGGGAGGCGTGGAGGCGCGGCCCATTTACTGAATGGGGCTGAGGCGCGATCTTCAAGGCGTCCACTCCCCACGATCACGGGGTGGGGAGTGGTCGTCTCACCTGTCCCCTCGGTTCTGCACGTCCGCCACATGTCTCCCATGCGCCTGGGGTGGCAAACGGTGGAGGCAGGAAACCGGGCCATCGCTGGTTGGGGCGGCGGGTCGGTCCTGGCTCCCTGCACCTTCCGTATCTTGATTGTCCGAGCGGGGCGGCCGAGCCCCAACCCCGATCCTTTATAAAGAGCGGGAGGGGGGATGGCGTCCCGCATTCTTTCATCTTCTTGTTCCTTCAGCTTCTGCTCCTCCCTTCCATCCGTCATGGAGAGAGGGAATCCCGGTCCTTCAATAGTGGCGGCGAGGGTCGCTGCTCGACAACACGTCCCTCCTTCTCCTACGCCTGCGGTGGCAGAGCTAGCCGCGAGGGGGAGGGGGCGAGGCCGTGGGCGAGGCCGAGGCGCTCGGGGAAGAGGAGGACGGGGCGGCGCGCCGGCCTCGCCTCCGCCAGCAGCTCCTCCTCTAATGGAGGGCCATGTTGGGGATGACCCTTGTGAGTTCTTCGTCAGGCCGCGCCGGCCGCCGCGCCGTCGCCTTCGTCTCCCGACTCCATTTGCACGGGAGATGGAGCTGGATCCGCCGGAATCATTGCGGCTGCACATGAGGGGCTGCGGGATCAGTGGCACGCGGGTCCGCATCGACTTCCCTGCCCCTCACGTGATGTATCTTCGTCGGGGATGGAAGACATTTGCTCATATCCACCGCTTGACGGAGGGGCTCACTGTCCATTTTAAGCTGATGGAGTGTGGCCTTCTCTCCGTCAAGGTCTTTGGGTGCTTTGGGACCCGTGCAAGGTGCTGCATGGAGAGCTCTTCTGATAGTGAAGACTCCTTCTCAGGCGGGAGTGACAAGGAGGACAGCGGCAGCGACGACGAGGGTAGTAGGCGGCAGGATGACGGGTCCGACTAGGTGTCGGGTGCCGTTCTGTGCGGCACCAGCGACCCCATCATCCGTGTCGCCGGCTCCTTGAACTTCTCGGGGTCATCTCCTTGGGCGGCTGGCGTTGGGAGGCTGCGGAAGAGGAAGAGGGCGGGCGGCAAGGCCGTCAAGTCGGAGTACGCGGGCACCGACGCCTTCGATGCGTGCTGACGTCCTGCCGCCTCGTCTTCGAGCTCTGCTTCCGGCGCCGCCATCACCATCCAGCCTTTGGACGGCCACCAAGATGTTCTCTTGGTGTCTTCTGCCACCCGTAGCTCACCTAGGCGCTCCTTTTGTCCCTTTCGCCTCCTTGACCTGCCTCCTGAGGAGAGGGACAAGAAAGGGATTACGGGCACCTTATCTCTTTTTAGTTTGTAAGCCTTCGGGCCTTTGTTGAATTTAAAACTTGTAATCCCATCATTCATGTTTTTCATTCCCTATGGACTGTACCTGAGTGGAATGTTTCTTTAATGAAAAAGGGATGCTTGCCGGGTCATTTGTATGCGGGTGGAACCCACGACAAGGAGTAAATCCTTGATATCTTAAAGATAAACATTTCCTTGCCCGGCAACAGGCCTTGCCGTCTCCCCACTTCGCTCGACCTTCCTCACACCTTTGGCGGAGGCAGGGATGAGGCGGGTTCAGGCTCCTTGTTTCATCCTTTCGCTGCCGCGACTACGACCAAACTTGGCCCCAGGAACGAGCCCTAGGGCCTAGAGTTATGGGAGCACGGTAGGTTACGGGAAAACGAGGTTTCACATACCTCAGTCCATAATGAAATGCATGATAAGGGATGAAGAACTTATCTGAAGCTGCAGTCCCCGGCAACCCTGGTTCGCCGTGGGTGAATCTTTGCTCTTGCAGCCCCCGGCAATACTGGCTTGCCGGGGGCTAGATGCTGGTCTGTTCCTCTTTTTTTCCCTCCCCAAGTGGTTCGGCACGGATATCTGTGTGTCCTGTGAACCAAAGAAGACAAAAGAAAGACAAAGAGACGCACACTCGACCTCTAAGCTAGGGGTTAGTCGCCGCTAAGCACTATCAACCCTAACCAAGGACGAGACTCGACCTAGCATGCATGCTATAACTTAGGGCGCCGGTGCTTCATTTATTTATGCTCAGGGTCTGCGCCTGGCTTTGTACAGAGGGTTACATGCGTCATCGGCAAGGCTCGTACAAAAGGTGGCTTGCCGGGGGACCCGGCAAGCCGCGCTTCACGGGTAAAACTTGCGAAGATGCTCAATGTTCCAGGAGTTACTCACCGAAATGACATCTTTGGTCTCCAGGCGGACTGCGCCGGGCCTGGTGACTCGTATTACCCGATAAGGGCCTTCCCACTTTGGCGTCAACTTGTTGGAATTCTTGGCCGATTGAACGCACCAAAGAACAAGGTCGCCTTCCTCAAAGCTTCGGGCATGAACCTTGCGGCTATGGTAGCGGTGCAAGGCTTGCTGGTAGCGCGCTGCTCTCACAGCCGCTTGAAGACGATCTTCCTCAAGGAGCGTTGCACCATCTTGCCGCAATTGCTCTTGCTCAAGCTCGTCATAAGCGAGTACTCGAGGTGACCCATATATGAGTTCCGTGGGGAGAACTGCTTCTGCCCCGTATACCAGGGCAAAGGGTGTCTGGCCGTTGGCTCGATTTGGTGTCGTTCTGATTGACCAAAGAACCGTCGGCAATTCATCAATCCAGCGCCTTCCACTCTTGTGCAGTCTGTCAAAGGTCTTTGTCCTTAGGCCTCGCAGTACTTTAGCATTTGCCCTCTCAGCTTGACCATTGCTTCGTGGGTGAGCAACGGAAGCGAAACAGACCTTGCTGCCGAGGTCTTGAATATGTTGCATGAAGGTGTGGCTTGTGAACTGCGTGCCGTTGTCGGTGATAACCCTATTGGGTACACCAAAACGGCACACCAGTCCTTTGAAGAACTTGACGGCTGACTGTGTTGTGACCTTCCTCGCTGCTTCCACTTTCGGCCACTTTGTGAACTTGTCGATTGCAACGTACAAGTACTCAAAGCCCCCGACAGCGCGGGGGAAAGGGCCTAGTATGTCGAGCCCCCAGACCGAGAAAGGCCAGGAGAGATGAATGGTTTGAAGGGCTTGAGCTGGCTGATGAAGCTTCTTTGAATGGAACTGACACGCTTCACACCCGGTGACTAGTGTCGTCGCATCCTGGAGGGCGGTGGGCCAGAAGAAGCCTTGCCGAAACGCTTTGCCGGCAAGGGCCCTTGACCCAATGTGGGATCCACATATGCCTCCATGTATCTCCGCCAACAGCCCCAGTCCTTCCTCTCGAGGGATACACTTCAATTTCACGCCGTTCGGCCTCTTTCTGTATAGGACGTCATCGACGAACTGGTACGTAGTAGAGCGACGGGCTACTTTTTCCGCTTCTTCCTGCTCCTTAGGAAGTTCCCCTGTTTGGAGGAATCGGACGGTATGCTGTGCCCACGCTGGAGCCTGGGGCTCGACGGCGAGGACTAAAGGCATTTCCTCCGCTATCGGAGCGGCTGTCTCCATGGCAAGAGCTTGATGCTCTGTCGGAGCCAGCCGTCCCATGGCGGGCTCAGTGTCTCCGGCAACATCCTTGCCGGAGGCTTCGGGGAGCTCGGCAGGAAAGTACTTGCCGGGCCCTGATTTTCTCCTCTTGTTCTGCTCTGTTGATGGATCAACGGATGGCTGAGTTAGCCGAAGCATAAAGGTACCTGGTTCCACAGGTAGCTTGAGGGCAGCGCATTTTGACAGGTAATCGGCGATATCATTCTCCGCTCGGGGAACATATTCTGCCTGTATACCGTCAAAACACTCTTCCAGCTTTCTCACTTCATCGACGTAGGCCTTCATCAACGGGCTCTGGTAATCCTTGTTGACTTGCTTGATGACAAGTTGTGAGTCGCCTCTGACAATGAGTTTCTTGATTCCGAGGTCCGCCGTGATCCTAAGACCGGCAAGCAGCCCTTCATACTCAGCCGTATTGTTTGTTGACACCTCCCTGGGGAAGTGCATCTGGATCACGTACTTGAGGTGCCCTCCGGTGGGCGTGACAAGCAGTATGCCAGACCTGGCGCCCTGTAAGGAGAAAGCTCCATCAAAGTACATGATCCAGTCGCAACTTGCCTCCTTGCCGGGGAGAGCAGTCTCTTGGGTTTCTTCATCGGGCGTCACGGTCCATTCTGCAACGAACTCCGCTAGGACTCGGCTTTGAATCGTCGAGGGACTCTCAAACTTGAGGCTAAAGCTGGACAGTTCCAGTGCCCACTCTACGATCCTTCCCGTTGCGTCTGGATTGTGCAATATCCGTTGCAGAGGGAGGCGAGTGATGACAGTGATTTCGTGCGCCTGGAAGTAGTGACGCAGCTTCCTCGAGGCCATAAGAAGGCCGAAGAGCAGTTTCTGCACACCAGAGTACCTCGATCTAGCCCCCTGCAGGAGGGAACTAACAAAGTAGACCGGGTGCTGCATCATTTTCTTCTTCGGCGGCACTTCAATTGGCTGCGTCGTCTCGGCATCGGTGGCATCGGGCTCCGTCGCTGCTATTACCTCGTCATCAATTTCTCTCTGCGCCACTAGTGCGGCGCTGACCACCTGGTTCATTGCCGCCAGGTACAGCAGCAACGGTTCCTGTGGCCTAGGCGCAACTAGTATTGGCGCGGAGGAGAGGTACCTCTTCAACTCTTGCAATGCTGCTTCGGCTTCTGGCGTCCACTCCACCGGGCCCGCCTTTTTCAAAATTTTGAAAAAGGGAAGGGCGCGCTCGGCGGACTTGGAAATGAACCTGCTCATGGCGGCAACGCAACCAGCAAGCCGACGCACATCCTTGACTCGCTTGGGCGCTTCAATCTGCTCTATAGCTTTGATCTTGTCTAGATTGGCCTCTATCCCGCGCTGTGACACAAAGAACCCGAGAAGCTTGCCAGATGGGACGCCGAAGACGCACTTCTCAGGGTTCAGCTTGAGATTGATCTTGCGTAGGTTTGCAAATGTTTCTTGTAAATCTGATATGAGGGTTGCCCTATTCTTGGTTTGATCACTATATCATCCATATAAGCTTCCATATTTCTATGGAGTTGGGGTTCAAAACCAATCTGGACCGCCCTTGCAAACGTTGAACCAGCACTCTTCAACCCGAAAGGCATCCGTATAAAGCAATACGTACCACATGGGGTAATGAATGCCATTTTCTCTTCATCTTCCCTTGTCATGAAGATCTGGTGGTAGCCGGAGTAGGCATCGAGGAATGACAACAGATCACACCCAGCTGTGGAGTCAACAATCTGGTCGATGCGCGGTAATGGGAAGGGGTCTTTGGGACAATCCTTATTAATATATGTGTAATCAATACACAACCTCCACTTCCCATTTGCCTTGTGCACTACCACCGGATTGGCCAACCACGTTGGATGGAGCACTCCTCTTACCAAACCCGCTACTTCCAGTTTCTGGATCTCCTCTGTGATGAACTCTTGTCGTTCCAAAGCTTGCTTTCCGAACTTCTGCTTAACGGGCCGCGCATGAGGACATACAGCAAGGTGGTGCTCAATCACCTCCCTAGGAATGCCGGGGATGTCAGATGCTTGCCATGAAAACACATCGACATTCGCCCACAGGAAGGTGACGAGCGCGTCTTCCTATTTGTCGTCAAGGGTGGAGCTTATGGTAAAAGCTCCTCCCGTGCCGTCCTCCTTGACAGAAACCTTCTTAGTTCCCAGCGGTGTGTCCCTGGACTTCTTGTTTATGTCGGAGGAGCTCTCTGGCACGTCCTTGACGGGAGCGCTAAACTATGAAGAGGTGCACTTGCCGGAGTGGGTGCCTGAGGTCTCACCGGTCTTCTTCTTTCGCCTTCCTGGGGCTCCAGCGGCAGGAGCAAGCGCCTTAGCAGTGGCGGCTGCTGCAACTCCTTGTTGGTAGAGTTGGTCAGCGCAAATTAGCGCATCCTTCTTGTCTGACGGGACGGTGATGATCGTCACAGGCCCCGGCATCTTCAGGGTGTTTTAGGCGTAATGTGACGCCGCCATGAACTTGGCCAGCGCTGGGCAGCCAAGGATCCCGTTGTAAGGCAAGGGGATCTTGGCAACATCGAACACAATCCTTTCTGTCCCGTAGTTTAGATCACTCCCAAAAGTCACGGGCAACGTGACCTTTCCCTTTGGTTGACTTCTTCCCGGGTTGACCCCCTGAAATGTGCCTGTCTCTTCGAGGTCTTCATCAGGAATCTGCAATTTCTCGATCACGGCAGGCGAGATTAAGTTCAGACCGGCCCCGCCATCGACTAGCATCTTTGTCACCTTGAGGTTGCATATTGTTGGTGAAACCAACAATGGCAAGCACCCGACTACAGTAGTGTGATCAGGGTGATCCTCAGTTTCAAAAATGATAGGTGTGCTGGACCACTTCAGCGTCCTTTGGGCATCAAACAACGGTTCCGCCGCTGTAATCTCACGCGCCCACTGTTTAAGCTGGCGGTGAGAGGTATGCAGCGAGGCGCCGCCATCGACGCACATGGCCTCTGTAGCTTTCTGAAATTCTTGGTCACCAGACTCACCATCCTCTTCGTGATCATCGTCTTCTGGCTTTTTGACACGGCCCCAGGTGGGCCTCTCCTGCTGTTTATCTTTGCCGCGACGGCCCGCCTGGCCGTTATGCTTCTTGCCAGACCCCTCAGCACCGTCCTGGCCTTTCTCCTTGTCCCGCCTCTCATATTCAGCCCTCTGCTTCTCAGCAAGGAGCTCAACCTGTCGGCAGTTCTGGAGATCATGGCCTTTGGTGCGATGGATCTTGCAATACTGCTTGTCGGAGTTTCCTGGCTTCTCGGCAGCCGCTAAGGCCCGGCAGGCGACACATCCGACAATTTCCTTGCCGGGGTCATCTGCCTTGGTTTTCTTGGCGAAGCCGGCGTCGTCAGATCCCTCGACGGCAAGCACAGCCTTACCTTTGCGCTTCCTGTTGCGGCGCTGGCCTTTCTTCGCGGGGCAGCAGTATCCTCATCTGAGGAGTCGGTTTCCACGCCGGCATCTTCGCTGGGGTACTTCCTTCCCTCTTCAGCTCGGGCACATCTGTCAGCAAGAACATAGAGTTCTGCCACATCTTTCACCTTGTTCATTGCCAGTTCTTCGCGCATCTTGCGGTTACGCACGTTCTGATGGAATGCGCTGATGATGGCGGCAGGGTGAACATCAGGGATATTGTACTGTACCCGGCTAAACCTCTGTATATACTTGCGCAGACTCTCGCCTCCCTTCTGGGAATGACATGCAGGTCGCTTGCTTGGTGACCTCCAGTAAAGGCGCCTACAAACTCATGGCACAAATCCGACCAGGAGGAAATAGAGTCTACCGGCAAGTGCATCAACCACGACATGGCGTTGGGTTTAAGAGCCAATGGAAAGTAATTCGCAAGCACCTTATCATCGCGGGCTCCGGCGGCTTGCATCGCGATGGTGTAGATGCTGAGGAACTCAGACGGGTGAGTCTTGCCATTGTACTTTTCGCCAACGTCAGGTTTGAAGGTGCGGTGAGTGGGCCACTGGAACTGCCGCAGCTCACGGGTAAAAGCTAGACAGCCTACCTCGCAAGGTAGGCCTCCAGGGCTCTCCGGGGCCGGGTGGTTCACAGCAGGCCCTGCTCGCCTGTCTGACTGGTGGCGCGCTCCGTGCCAGCGCTCGATAGTGGTTCGAGCGTCTTCATGGGCTCGTTCCCGAAGAACTTGGCGCTGGTCATAGTGGGTCCGCGGGTCAGACGATGCTATGGAGATGTCGTCGCCCGTGACGTCGCCACGAGCCGGCGTCCGCGGTACCGGATGGGGAAGAGGTGAATGCACCGTGGTCGCGGCGCCGCCAGCTTTTCCGCCACTGGTCCGCGGGACTCCATCGGAGCATCGACCCGGGGCCCCACCGGACTTGGTTCGTCTTTGTTGGACACCGCAACAAGGCTTCGGATAGTGGCTCTCCATTCGTCGAGTTTAACCATAGTGGGAGGAAACTCGAGGAGCAACTGCACGCGTGCCAGGGCCTCTGCTGGCGTCGGTGGCAGCGAAACCTGCACGGATCACGACGCGCTTCAACTTCTGACCATGTCAGAAGGAGCTCTATCATGACCCCGTGGTCGCATGCCGTTTTCACCAGCGCCTCAGCGAGTGGGCAGGTCTTCTATGTCCCGGGAGTGGCGCTTCGGGCTCTTCCCGCGGCGACACCCGGGATCTTCGGCGTGATTACGCCATTCGTCGCGCGCTGCCTAGGAGGAGCACGGTGTTGGCGCCGGTGTGGGAGTCTTGGAGGCCCTTGCATCGCCTTCGGGCGGGGCGGCGATGACCCTGGAAGGCCCCGCTCCACCCGCGAAGGGCTTGGCTCCGCCTTTGGATTTGGCGACGTGTGGCCCGTTACCAGGCGCACAAACATCGCCGCCTCCCAAACTCCGGCTGCTGGGATGGTGTTGGTGTTTGCGAGCAGCGCCCCGGGTCCTTTCTGCGACCGGTCCGCTGCTCGCACGCGTCGGGACGGGCTGTCCGGCTTCCGACTGGCCAACCGCCACCGTCGTCTTCTTCTTGGGCGCCATGATGATGAAGAAGCGCCGAACTAACTGCTAAAGCCGATTCTCACAACTGCGCCCCTACCTGGCGCGCCAGAGATGTCGGTGGGAATGATACCTATGGGATCACAAGAATCCCTACTGTGGTAGGTGGGGCGCGGGGTCGTGAGAAGAGCGGATCAAACAGATAGCACACGGTTTGTTTATCCAGGTTCGGGCCACGAGGATGCGTAAAACCCTACTCCTGCTTTGGTGGATTGTATATCTGTGTTCTTGAGCTAGCTATGTGGCGTGAGGAGCTCCAAAAAGCCGAATCCTTCCTCTGGTCGCCTCGGGCCTCCTTTTATAGAAAAAGGGGTTGCCACAGTGGCACACAAGAGGTGGAAAGGGTACAGTGATGCGAGGTTATCCCTCGCATTACATGACAAGGCGCATTT
Source organism: Triticum aestivum (assembly GCF_018294505.1). Classification (NCBI taxonomy): domain Eukaryota; kingdom Viridiplantae; phylum Streptophyta; class Magnoliopsida; order Poales; family Poaceae; genus Triticum; species Triticum aestivum. Next base: position 39,598,025 of record NC_057806.1, on the reverse strand, counting down.
AATGCGTCTTGCTTAGGTGTCCTTGCTTTATCGGGGACGGGGGAGAAACCTGTCTCGTCCCTCGCCGCTCCTTCTTGTGTCGACACGCGCCCTGGCCAGCGACGCCTGCGATGCCACGTAGGTAGGAAGGCAGCTGAGGTGGCGTAGTGGTGGGTCTTCACGAAGATCTGCATGCTGCCACGCAGGTGCCTGCCCAGCTGGTTGGGTTGGCAGCTGCATGCATGCGGTGGTGGAGGTTTAGTCGGCGTGGGCCTGATGGTGGCCCTGCGGGTGTCCTCGGTAAGGGCCTTGCCGGGGCCCCGACAAGGGTCTTGCCGAGGCGCCTGCTGTCATCCCTGGCAAGGCAGTTGCCGGGGGCCTTGTGGTCTTCCTCGGCTGGGATCCCGCCAAGGGTTGTCGTCTCCTTAGTGTGTATCTGATCTTGAATGTCTTTACAAAGATCTGCATGCTGCCACGGGGATGTCTCCCGAATCCTTGCCCTTTGGGGGCAGTGGACTCAAGGGTGGTTTGCTCCGTAGGCGCGGGACGAGTCGCCGCAGCAAGGGTCTTGCCGGGGCTGCTAGAACTGTCTCCCGGCAAGGATCTTGCCGGGGGAGTCCGCTTCGTCCCCTTTGCTCTTCATGGTCTTGGCCTTGGCTTTGTTCTAGTTCTCTCGAGCTTCGGTCTTACCCTGGCTCACCTCCCTTGCCTTGCTTGGTGTGGTGGTGCCCGTGGCTCAAACTGCCCGTGCATAGTTATAGGGGTACAAAAAGTGTACCCCTCTTTTTGTACACCAACACCTCCCGATGAATAGGATCCCGTTTCGAACATGGCCGGTCAAACACAAGGCCGTTTCCTCCGTTCTGCGGTACGCCAGGCCTCGTTTCCATCGCCTGTTCCGTCCAAGCCCTCCCGATGAACACGACACATTCCGTTGCCTCCCCATGAACACGACGCATTTCGTTGCCTCCCCATGAACACGACGACGATGATGTTTCTCCGTTCTAACCCAGCCATGTACACGAGCCCTTGCCGTACGTATGCGCGAGTAGGCGTTCGAGACCCCGCCCGTATGTACACATACGTGGCCGTATTTTCTTTCTTGCACCCTGGCCGTTGTGCGTACGTGTACATGCTATGTGCGCGCCTCTACTAAGACACGTGCGCGCCTCTACATCGACCAGTATATATGTACGTACACGTTCGCGACCAGAATGACAATGCTACGTACACTTCAACCAGGTGGGTCCCGACTGTCAGGCACTTCCTTGCGTGCGAAGATGTAGCTGGTGGGTCCCAGCAGTCAGGGGGGCGAAATACGGTGGCCCGTCCGGTGGGTCCCCGCTGTCAGGTGGAGGAATAATTATTTTGCATGTAATAAGGAGGCACTTCCTTGCTGCGGCCATGGACCCAGCTGTCAGCCTCTCCACGTACAGTCCACATCCGATGGAAGTCGTTCCTTGACCACGTTGACCATGCCGCGCCGAGAGCACCAGGGCAGTGGACGATGGCGAGGCCTAGGAAGGGGACGACGCGGAGCTGGGGAAGACGCGGCAGTGGATGCCCATGCGTAGAGGAGTATGAGGGTTCACTGGTTTACTGCGGTGTGTGGCTGCCATCGCCGCAGAATAACAGGGGGTGTGGGTGAGTAGAGGGATGGCCTGGCCAGCGGTGGGAGTAGTAGGGGGCGGTGAGGCCTCCGCCGCATCACAGCCGGCCACGGGAGGCAGGAACATGAGGCACGACCGGTGCTAGTTTGGGCAGCTACAGCAAGAAGACCAGAGGTTGAAGAAGCACTATGGTCGTTGGATGGACATCGTGCGGTCACTGGAGCTAGAATCGTGCATATTGACTAAATTGACAAAGCCCTACGTCCCCGTCAACTTAGTAGGCCCACAAGTCAGCCTCCCACCAAGGTGGGTCCCAGCTAGCAGGGGGTATTCATTTTTTTTGAGTGTAATAAGGAGGCACTTCCTTGTGTGCAAAGATATAGCTGGTGGGTCCGAGCTGTCAGCGGCGATAACGTTTTTTTCGTGAAATACAGAGGCCCTTTCGGTGGGTCCCTAATGTCAGGTGGAGGAATCATTATTTTGCGCGTAATAAGGAGGCATTTCCTTGTGTGCGGCCATGGACCCAGCTGTCGGCCTCTCCACGTATAGTCCACTTCAGATGCATGTCAGTCGTTGACCACGTTGACCAGGCCGCGCCGAGAGCACCAGGGCGGTGGACGACGGCGAGGCCTAGGAAGGGAACGACACGGAGGCAGGGAAGACTTGGCAGTTGTTTCCCACGCGGAGGGGAGTATGACTGTACGAGGGTTTACTGGTTCGTCTGCCGTCGCCGGAGAATAACAGCAGGTGTGGGTGAGTAGAGGGATGGCTAGGCCAGTGATGGGAGTACGGTGGGGCGGTGAGGCCTGTGCCGCAGCACAACCGACCGCGGGGAGGAAGGAGCAGGCAGTCCCGCCGGCGCTTGTTTGAGCGGCTAGAGCAGGAAGAGCGGAGATTGAAGAAGCACTACGGTCGTTCGATGGCCATCCAATAGTCACTGCTTGTGCGTCAACCTTTTTTTAGGAAAGCCTCAAATCTGTGGAAAACAGCATACAACCCATCTGCCATTATTTCTAATAATTTATAGCGCATTTGCTAATTCTTAAGGTTTTTTGGAGCCCATATTCTTTTTGTTAGCATTACAGCCCATATTGTGGCCACGGTTAAAAAATTAACAAAATTTTGCATATTTCAGTGCGGTCCAACTGTTTTTAATCCCGAAATTTCGACTCACATTCAAACTGATTGTAAAAATAAATGTATATCAATATAAAATCCAACAAATTCTCCACGCATAAAAATTAATGTAATTTAAAATCTCGAAATGAAAAAAAAAAGATATTTTAAATTAATTGCCGGTTTGATGTGATTTAAAAATGTACAATTCATTTCTCATTACTGATGGGCCATTTTCTCGGCCAGCCGAATGAAGCTCTCCTCGTCTTGAAAGATTTGCAGCCCAACATGCCTGACAAAGCGACTTACTTGGCAAATCACAAAAAAAACTGGGCTATGGCCGTGGACCCAGCTGTCAGCCTCTCCATGTACAGTACTTTTCCGATGGAAGTCGGTCGTTGACCACATTGACCACGCCGCGCCGAGAGCACCAAGACGGTGGACGACGGCGAGGCCTAGGAAGGGGACGACATGGAGCCGGGGAAGACGCGGCAGTGGATGCCCACGCGGAGAGGAGTACGAGGGTTCACTGGTTCGGCTGCGGCGTGAGGCTGCCGTCACCGCAGAATAACAGGGGGTGTGGGTGAGTAGAGGGATAGCATGGGCCAGCGGTGGGAGTAGTAGGGGGTGATGAGGCCTCAACGGCATCACAGCCGGCCACGAGAGGCAGGAGCACGTGGCACGACCGGCGCAGCTTTGGGCAGCTGGAGCAAGAAGACCAGAGGTTGAAGAAGCACTACGGCCGTTGGATGGACATCGTACGGTCACTAGAGCTAGAATCGTTCATATTGACTAAGTTGACAAAGCCCTCCATCCTCGTCAACTTAGTAGGCCCACAATTCAGCCTCCCACCATGGTGGGTCCCAGCTAGCAGGGGGAGAATTCATTTTCTGTGCGTAATAAGGAGGCACTTCCGATGGGTCCGAGCTGACAACGGGGGGGGGGAATGTTTTTTTCGCGAAATACGGTGGTCCGTCCGGTGGGTCCTAGCAGTCAGGGGCAAACATTTTTTCGCAAAATACGGTGGCCCGTCCGGTGGGTCCCAGTAGTCAGGGGGGAAACGTTTTTTTCGCGAAATACTGGTGGCCCGTCCGGTGGGTCCCTGCTATCAGGTGGAGGAATAATTATTTTGCGCGTAATAAGGAGGCACTTCCTTGTGGCTGCCGTGGACCCAGCTGTCAGCCTCTCCACATACAGTACTCTTCCGATGGAAGTCGGTCGTTGACCACATTGACCACGCCGCGCTGAGAGCACCACGGCGGTGGACGACGGCGTGGCCTAGGAAGGGGACGACGCGGAGCCGGGGAAGATGCGGCAGTGGATGCCCATGCGGAGAGGAGTACGAGGGTTCACTGGTTCGGCTATGGTGTGAGGCTGCCGTCGCCGCAGAATAACAGGAGGAGTGGGTGAGTGGAGGGATGGCCTGGCCAGTGGTGGGAGTAGTATGGGGACGGCGAGGCCTCCGCGGCAGCACAGCCGGCCACGGGAGGCAGGAGCATGCGGCACGACTGGCGCTGTTTTGGGCGACTGGGGCAAGAAGACCATAGGTTGAAGAAGCACTACGGCCGTTGGATGGACATCGTTGACCACGCCGCACCGAGAGCACCAGGGCGGTGGATGACGGTGAGGCCTACGAAGGGAACGACACGGCAGTGGCTGCCCACGCGGTGGAGAGTACGAGGGTTGACTGGTTCGGCTGCCGTCGCCGAAAAATAACAGGAGGTGTGGGTGAGTAGAGGGATAGACAGGCCAGGGATGCGAGTATGATGGGGCCATGAGGCCTTCTCGGCAGCACTGCCGGCCATGGGAGGCGGGAGCAGGCGGTTCCAACGGCGCTAGTTTGGGCGGCTGGGGCAGGAAGATCAGAGACTGAACAAGCACGATTGTCGTTAGATTGACATCTAACGGTCTGACGCTGGTAGAGTCGATTGTTGACTAAGTTTATTTTTGGAGAAACCTTGTGTACGCATGAACTTAGTAGGCCCACAAGTCAGCCTCCAAATCTGTGGCAGACAACATAAAGCCCATTTGCTATTGTTTATAATTTGCAGCCCATTTCCTAATTCTTAAGTAATTTATTACAGCCCATTTTCTGCCCAGGACCACTGTCAAAAAGTCCAACCTTATTTTGCATATTTCGGTGGAGTCTGAACTGTTGTAATCCCGAAATGATAAACATTTTTTAAGAGCTTATTGATTTACCAAAAAATTCGTTTTGTTTTTGTAAGCAAATAAGACGTGGGGCAATTTAGTTGGTTTAAGGGAAAACCAGTGGTAAAAAAATCAGTGCTGGGTGGGAAAAACAACAAAAATAAGGATGTAAATATGAAAAGGGAATTTTATGTGTTTTCAATATAATGATACGTGTATATGAACTAGTAAAACTATAGGTACATATTAGAAAATGGATGTAGGACATGTGTTTCAAGAGGAAAATAGAACTGGGCTGTGTGTTTGATTCAGTAAAAAAACTGTCTACAGATGTTGTAAGACAAAATATAACTAACGCTGGCGGGCCAGAGGCCAGTAGATACCTGCTGGATCTTTTTGCCCCGTTGTCGTAATGGGCTATGCCTGTTAAAAACAAAACAACTCTGGGCAATCTACAGCCTAGTTGAAACTTGCTCGACCTGAAAAAACAATATACATGCTCAATAAACGAGAGAATTCTGCAAGTACAGACTGATAACTGGGATGCAGCACGAATATTGTTTTTTTATCGTGATAATAAGTGCATGCACTTGTTTCGAAAAAATTGGAGAACTGGGAATTCGAACGGTGGGTGCTTATGCTACCCATCAAATAAAAATCAGGTGCCTGAAAATTCATTTTGAAACAAATGATTCAGCTTTATATCCACATTGACCCTCGGCATGATGGTTGGAAGCAAATGCAAGTTCATACCAAAAGATCGTTAACTACAATACCAACTTGTGGACGACAAGGTAGTACAACTGCCAATACGAAACTAACTTATAGTCTTTTTACTCCTGGCCCTAGTGTTCGTCTGGTAGAAAATCTCGCAGAGGACCAGCTCTCGCTCCTTCTCTTGCTCCAGGTCCCCGAGGTGGTACTGGTGCATCACCCAGTTGGTCCTCTGCTAGTCGAAGTTCTTGTTGGTGTGCAGCACCAGAACCTTTTTTGCTGCCCGTCTGTCAGCCGTTGACCATCATCGGCAAGGTATTGCCGGTCTTGTGCCACATCGCATGCATGCCGCACTCCGAGTGTATCTTGTGACGCATCCACGTGCCCCTTTTGAACACCCTGGAATTGCACTAGAAGAAATGCTTCCTTAGGCCACTCAGTGTGATACCTGCAGTATTGTGGAATACAGGTTTTAGTGTACCTAGTTGGCATTTTCATAACATCTTTGGCATGTTGCAGTCACTTGTTTCACTTTTTATTAACTGTCAAATTGTAATTGCTTCACCAGGTCTGTGTCTAAAAAGAAAAATAGAGCTATAAACAAAGGAATATGTTTGTGCAAGTAGACGGCCGATCGGTGTCTTACCTGGAAGTTTCTCAGGTTGGGTGTAACATATGCCGTGCTCGCTGTCGATGGTTGGTATGAACAAATCGATGAGAGACTGAAATCTCCCGCTGTCAGCACTCACTTTGGCCTCAAGGTGCTCGATCAGCTCCTGATCCGTGGGATCGAACTTGACGCCAGCCGGCAGCACGGGCCAATCCTTCTTTGACTTGCATCGGTAATTCCAGTTATATGGTACTCAATGTATGATCAATCGACTGTTTTAAGTGAATGATGAAAGATTTCGACAGATAAGTGGTACTCCAAATTTGAAGTCCAGAATACCCGAACACGCCAGCGGGATTCTTGTGTCACCTCACGCGCAGCGTGTTGTCACGTCAATTCAATGTGTGGACATGATGAATAATTTGACCGACGTATACTAGTACTGCTACTGTAGTACTTACTAGTCGTATTTATTGTCATAATTTATACATAGGTTTAACTAACAAGTACGCACTTGAAGCCTAACTGATATATATGCACACCACAGCATATCCATCATCATTATCAGTACATCCTACGCAAGTGAGTTAGGATGCACTTGATCCCAGGAAGGTATCTATCCTTCAAACCAGAGGAGTGCTTGAAACTAACAACAATACATAATATCCAACAAAAGAGGGTTGTGCTACAGCAACAGAATACATGGCTCAGTCTAGATATTAGCACGAATCAAGTTGTGCATATTTGCTGTTGGCATGAACCACATCGCCGCATGTCGGGTTTGCAAAAGACATCCATCGCATGGAAGCTTGATGCCTTTCACACACTGAAGATTATCTGGCAACAAGCTGTGTCGATGAATCTCTGGATATGGTGATTCATGAAACCCATGGTATGATGTGTAAACACAGCCCCCCTCGCGAATGGAAGTTTCATAGCACAGTAATCATCGCCGGTGATATGATTGATGATTGGTTGGATGATCGGATAATTGAGCCCGAGGAACAAGGAGTGGTTGCCGAGGCTGTATACCCGCCTCCAATTAAATACGCCTGGCCCAACGGAGCTGGGATCTTCCTCGAACACGAAGCAGCCATAGCCATCAATGTCACGAACGCCCCATGCATTGTACTACATGTGGTTTGATGTAATGGTTTGGTCAATTTGGTGCGTGCGAATGAGCATCAAATGACCGCCGTCAGCTGAACGAGCGATAAACCACCACCCATCGGCTGGTACGATTCCAGGTGCTGGAATCATGAAGGCCAGCGCATTTGCGTCTGCTGCAACAATTCAATTTGGAGACCAAAAGAACAAAAATAAACAATCATGTTCAGAGTATGTGTGGAATTTAGATTATTATAACAGTGACACATATCATAGACAGAGAATTGCAATGCCGTGGTCATAATCATACCCCAAGTTAAAAAAATAAGCCAATGGCTTTCATATTCTAGCAATATGTCATGGTTCAAACATCATGTAACAATGAGAGAAAAACAACTATGATAGCGCGTACTCATATTCTACCATATCAACTCTAAGCAATAACATGTGTTGTTATAAAAATCTTGTAAACGAGAGTAACATATAGCAATCATGATGTTATGCTCATAATATGTATTCTAACAATCATTAGATGCCAATTGTTCTCATATCAACTCTAACAATAACATGTGTGGTCATAAAAATCTAGGAAATGAGAGGAACATATAGCAATGATGTGGTTATAGACATGCTATGCATTCTAAAATTGTAACAAATGAACAGGCAGTCGTATTCATAAGGTAAAGATGAGATGAGATAGAACAATTACAGGACGATAGATTCCACCAATATAGGTAGTCAATCTATGCGTCGACCGCGTAAACAATGCCATCATGCACTATAGCATCAGACAGAAATGTTTCCTCAACAGGATTGATGATGAGCCATAACCATGTATGGCGACCGGATTCCAGATAGACTAATCCCTTGTTGAACAAGGCAATGAGCTTGTAATCCATGTAGTCTTCTGATGGTGTGGGCACTTCACAGATTACAAATTTCTGTAAATAGAGGTCGAGCCAAAAGCTTGACGCGTCTCGTGCGTAGTAGGCAGGAGTGTCCGGTGGGCCGCGAGGCTCGATGGCGGCGATATCCAATGATGGAAGGGTGATCTCTCGCTGGGTGTAGATATCCACAAGACGCCACGGACTACCGGTGTGGTGGATGAGGACGATCCAGTTGGCCTTCATGCCCGCCCAGTAGTGGCCGCGCATGAAGGACAGGTGGACGGGTAGTGGTAGCATGTCGAGGGGCACCACGACAACCTCTGTAGGATCGTCAAGTCGATGTCTGGGCCACCTGCGAGGATTGGGCATCAGCAAGTTGGGTGTCTTGAAAAGAGCCGGCCGGTTGTAGATGAGTAGACGGTACAAAGACACCGAGCATGCGGCCAGACGGACGGTGCTGAGTAGGTCCATACGACTATAGATCTGCTCCAAGAGAACATCGGGGAGGGAATTCCAGTCACGGCTCTGCATGTCAGTCGGTTCTGCCATTGGGGTTTTTGGTGCCTACGAGCCAGCGGGGAAGTGGATTCGGGCGGGCGAGCGAAGAAGCTTCTCCTCGTGTGGCCGAGCAGTGAGTGGGGGGTATGGTACGCGCGAGCTACCAAGGAAGATGGAGCGGGCAGGCGAGCAGTGAGCGGGGGTAAATGGTGTGCGTCCGATGATGGGGAAGAGAGGAGGAAGAAGAAGAGAGGAGGAAGAAGAAGAGACTAGTTGAACAGTTCTCTCTGACCGAGATGGGGAATAAATGGATCGCAAGGACTTCCTTTCTACGGTATCCCTATGCCTCTAGGATCACTTCACTCATTTTGCTCCGTACCTAGTCACCTGTTGAAATCTATAGAAAGACAAATACTCCGTATTTGGGAACAGAGGGAGGCTTTTACTCCATACTATTTGGGAACAGAGGGAGTATCACCATATGGAGGGAACAGAGGAAGCTTGAAATATGAACATGTCAATGGGAGGGAGTAAGCCCCATGCATGCATGCAAAATGCAACACTCACACGTACACATGGACGCACGCAACACTCATGCACCCATGCGGCACACAGCACACGACGCAACACACACGCTCACGCTCAAGTGCTCAACCTACTCCATACGTCCGTGAAAGACTGTACATTTAGAGATTTACACATTGACCAGGGCATAATTAACGCCCAAAAGTAGCAGACTTATGTGTGCATGCGACCATTGCGATAAGAAGATTAAATTAAGGTCGTTGCATGCTGTAATTAAGGATAGACATGTCGCCTATACCTGCAGCACAAGTTGGTGCATTAGTCAATCAATATCGATTTAGATTAAAGGCTAAATGCATTGGAAGTGTAGATGTACATCATGCAGTATGGACTACTACTACTACTACTACTACTAGTACTGCTTTGATGTGTCCCGTCAACTCGTCGAACAAGGAGAAGCTTGCTTACTACGCCTCTCCCTCGCCCACGCGCGTGGTGGTTCGCAGGACGAGGAGAGGGTTTTGACTACAGCGCCCTCTCCATCTCCCTCTCCCTCGCCCTCGCCCTCGCGGTGGACGTGCAGCAGTTCAATCGGTGTCAGATTGCCAAAAGCATATTGTACTGTAGTATCATCATTGTTGGACCTTCCGAAGAGGCAAAGAGCCAAGTGCGAGGTTCACAAGAGTACGAACTGTTGAACGTCCCAAAGAGGCAAAGAGGCAAGCGCAAGGTTTTATAGGAGTTGTCGTCCTAGTAGGAGTGTACTTATACAACTATAGTGAACGATGCTACTATATGATGGCGCCACGTCACGTATATCCAAGGTTGTGCCACCTTTTTTCTCAAAGAGCATGTTGGAGCCCGTGCAACAACCACACAAGTTGCACGTACACATAACACATTTACTAGTAATAAATTCTAAACGACAAATGCCAGTATGCCACACAAGTTCATCTCCAACTCATGTGATAAATTTGTGCACGACTAGTCTACATATATTCACAGCGCTACCATTCACAATTACCGTACTCCACTTACATGTTATAGATGGGCTACATGTTCTCCTCTAGGTTCCAGTCCCAGGTGTTCTTCATGGATGGCACGATCCATAGCGGTGGGCAACGGGAATCATTATCGCAGCTTTCTAGTCCGGTTCCACACGATGGAGACTCATCCAAGCTGAAGCGGCATAAATCAGGGATAGCGTGTCCCAGCATGTCGTTCATCCGGCGGTGCGCACTGAAGACAAAACCATGCTTCATGAACGGCAGGCCTTCCGTGTCGTGCACAGAAGGTGGCATCCGCTTCACAATGGGGTAGCTGTCCCCGATGAAAAGCGAGTACTCTCCAAGAGTGTTCCTCGGCACCCAGGTAGCATCACAGGGGTCGAACTCGGCGCAGTTCATCTGGTACACGCGGCATCCCATATCTGGACACATGGTGATGTACATAGTCAAGGTCCATGCATAATAATGTTGTGCTCAAATGTGGCGGTCAGTAATACTATGCAGCAAATAGTACTACTCTGGTATGGAGGAAGTAAAATAACCGGCTTATTATATATAGCCACTCTTGGCTACATGAATGAGATAGTAAGACATGGAAAAACAAAAATGGTGGCAGCTAGTGGGTTCAAGTCTTCAAGGGCCTAGCTAGCTATACACGTCCTCCAAGGTAAAAAGTACTCCTACTAGTACTACAAAGTATACTACTAGTACAACAATGAAAGAGAAGGCGAGAGGGTTAAAAAATGGAATACCTGGTTAGATGGTGACGATCCGATCGTGGTAGATTATGTGACCATGTTACACATCAGTGGTACCATGGGTAACGACTGCTAAGATAGTTGATCCCAATATGCCAAAGTCAGCTACAAGGTTCCAGGTTAGACCGAATCGTGGATGCAAATGCACATCCAGGATCGGCGATCTTATTTTGATCGGGGGATGACTGGTCCCTGCAAAATAATGGAGTACCATTAGGGATGCAAATGATGGTTTGTGCATTCCGTTTGTAATCTCCCGTACCGTAGGATGTCAACCAGATGAAACAAGTCCCCTGGCTTGTCACCGCGAAGATGCGGCCTAGATGGCGCACAACGTCTTCGAACGTGTAGGGGTACAAATCTGCCACCGCCAACATGCGCCAGCCTCTGCCATTACTGCCACCTACATTGATGGCAATCCTTATGTCGAACATCGCGATGAGATAGTAATCGTCATAGCTGCGTCGCTTTGTCGGCGTGTCCGCAATTGCTATCTTCTTCAATCTCATGTAGGCATCATCATACGTATTCTTACCCAGCCAGTCCGGAAGGCCGATCCCAATGGTGGAGAAGGGGTCTACCGGAACGGCCGCACTGCTGTGGATGTTGTGCAAAATGATGGTGGTATCCGGCCGGAGGTATGCAAGCCAATCTACGTTGGCACCGACCCAGACGTATATATAAGACGGTGGGCAGCGGAGAAATTACGGGATGGAAATGGAATAACTAAGTACTACATGATAAAACTCCATTACTGACCTGCTCATCGGACAAAATCCGACTACCTCTCAATGTCGGCAACTCTAGCGGAGTCAACGTGCAACCATGGCCAGGGAGCGGTGGACTGTTTGAAGGATTGTCCCATAGGAGAACCTTCTCCTTGAGGATGCATGGAAGACCAACAAGCATGGCCTGTTTAAGCAGCGTCTTGAAAAAGTTGGTGCAGGAAGCATCGAGTCTTGCGGCGGTGAGGACGTCGGAGCGGCATGCGATTTCTCCCACAGGATCGTCGTCCAAGGTCACCCAGCCCCGACGAGGCGGAGAACCGCCTAGCGAATCCATGGGAGTAGCAACAAACTGCCTTCTCTTCGGGGGGAGGGGAACTGGCGAGGAGGAGATAAGAGCATAGTAACCACAGGGCCTGGTCCCTTCCAACTGTAGATCATTCCTCGGCGAAGGGGTGAGGCTATTATTTACTACTAGTACTCCCTCCGATTCTTTTTACTCTGCGCATAAGAGCAGACCCGGATACCAAGGCAGGGGCTCGCTGCATCCTTTCTGGATGGAAATACCCCTGTCGCATGGATGGGAGGAGTTAGCAGCTATAAATGCCCCATGCATCCCATTGGCTGTCCGCCCGCTTTCTCCTCTCTATGCATGCTGCATGGATGTCTCCCTCTCTCTCACATGACTGCATGCGGTGGCGTTGGCCTATGAGAAGCTCGCGTGGAGATAGCAATCTTCTCTCCAGAAGAGATTTTTTTGAAAGAAAGGGATTATGGAACGTTATGGGATTGCATTATACTGTAAATAATAGCACTAGTAAGAAATTTTTGGCACTAGGTAGTAGTTTTTGGCGTGGATTAAGAAATTTTGGGTATGTTTTTGCCATTTTTTGTACACGCCAACTAGTGTCAAAAAATGTCTTACATTATGTGACGGAGGAGTACATACTCGTACTGTAGCTATACTAGTACTACTTTTCTCAACTAGTAGTGCGATGTACTGTACTTCTAGTCTAGTCTAGTATAGTGCACCAGTTTTGAACTCTTGAATCTCAGGGCCAAGGAGCTACAGTTGGAAGTGGAGGGTACTACTGTTCTCTAGAACCATCGCTGTACTATCAATGCAGGGGAAGTACACCTGCGTGGTGGCCTAGTGGGTACTCTCGGTGCTCTATTCAGCCGCTCCTCTCACGTAGCTAGCCTACTGTAACATCCCAAAATTCTAAATTTTGGAATGTCATATTAAATAAATAACTATGCTTGTTGTCTGATTGTTTGTTTGCTTGATTGAGTGAAATTGAGTGGAATTTGAAACTTTTTGAAAGTTGAATGAGAGGGAATGAAATGACTTTCCAAATTTTCCCTTTGCCCTTTTGGATCCCAATGAATTCAATTCCATTCCAAAACAAAACCCTAGAGTGAAGATGACATGACTTCTTCCATTTGAAATGGAAAGGGTTTGAAAAGATTTGAATTTCACTTGAAAATATTTCAAACTCAAAGCTTTATGCAACACAATGATTTTCATGAGGGAAGATAAAAATGACTTCTTCAATTATATGAAATATGAGTTGGAAGTTAAAAAAGAATCAAATTGAAAGTCATTTGAAAGTATTTTGAAACTCCCTTGCAAATTTGGAATTATTTGGATTTTGTTCAAATTATTTTTCTCCTAAAAATAAATAAATGGGAATGAGGGTAAAATGATTCCCTTGAATGGAAAATTAGGAGAAAATAATTTTGAAGATATTTTGGTATTTTAAAAAATGATTTTTGTTGGGTTTTATTGCAGCAGCAACACTATTTGAGTTTTGTAAATTTTTGAGGATTTTATTTGAACTTGAAAAATAGTTCATGTTGTAGGAAATCTTTTTCTGATCATTTTGATATATATATGTCCTATATAAAATATTTGTATTTAATTATATTTTCTACC
>NC_057806.1:39582848-39583614 GCF_018294505.1 Triticum aestivum | reverse complement strand
TCGACCCCCGAGCTCCCCTCGCCCGTCCGCTCCCGCCGGAGACCTCCGTCGACTTCCCCGACCACCGGAGACCACCGCACCGTCGCTGCCCGAGCCGCCGTCGACCCCGCGGTACGTCGCCGGAATCTTCCCCACCGTCCGATTCAATATCGACGCTTTAGATTAGATTCGGCGAAGGGTTAGGTTTATTTTTAAAAGAACCGGTTTTAGTTCCGGTTTATTCCGGTTTAGTTAGGACCGGCCCGAAGCGATTTAGACCGCGTGCACGTTTTAGTTATTTAACGCCCGGTGCGTTAGATAGGCCCGTTAGCCCGATTTTTCTTTTAATTTTATTTTTCGTTTCTGTTTTTAACAGAATAGTTTCAGTTTTGAAAAATTCATATCTTTTAATCTACTTAATATTTTTAATTGATTCTTTTTTTGTTAGTTTGCAAATTTGTTGTAGTTTCTATAGAAAATATGTTTAGTCATGTTTAAATTATTAGAAATTGTTTTATTTTAGTTTTAGACAGATTAGTAATTCTGCTATAAAATGAGTTAGGATTATTTTATTTTAGTGATTCTTTTTGTCACTACTTTGTTTTGACCTTACATAACCTTAGGAATTTATTTGGGTATATTAGATTCAATAAAAAAATAGTTTTAGTCAAAATCATGTGTTTCTTGTTTATTTAACTAGCTACAGTTTTCCTATTGTTCTAGTTAGTAAATTATTTTTATTTTTACTATGTTATAGTTTATTTTTGAGTAGTTTCTGTAGTTTTAG
>NC_057806.1:39575825-39581111 GCF_018294505.1 Triticum aestivum | reverse complement strand
AGAGGAACTCTTCGGAAGACCATGTTTCGGTCATCTTGTTCTCAAACACCCTGAAGTGCGAGAACGTAAAGAGAGGGATCGAATCTTGCGGGTAAAGTGTACAAACCTCTGCAGAGGGTTTAAACCTAATCGATTAGCCGTGTCCCCGGTTACGGACAATTTGAGCCTCTGGACTTGGATCTATCTCGGAACTCTCAACACCGGACTGATAACTTAATTGTGGGCAACTTATGATGATTTTGGGCTATGAGACATCGGTTGGCGGAACCATGTCATGATAGAAAACTCCATAGTACAGACTTCATTTATTCCTTTGATGTAGGGAAAACAAATCAGCTTTTACGCAAACAAAATTCAGATACAGAGCCACAAAGCCATAATGCATATAGTATAGTTTTATCATCTGTTCTTTTTATTGTGATCTTGCCGGTACATTCAATGTACTGACCTACACGGCTGCAACGTATCATGTTGCAGATATTTCCTCGACGAGTAAGAATTGCGATACAGGGTTACGGTCTACACTCAACCTGCCGATGGCGTTGATGGGACTCCACACCCGTTTGATTGTTTCCGCTGAGTATTATGAGGTATATATCATTTTACGTTATTTATACATGTGATTGCACTTTGATATATACATTGATGTACTGTGTGTGCCAGCATACTGATCCAGGGATGGCACAGTAACACAGAGGCTTGACCGTCTGAGGTCGGGTCGCTACAGAAATGGTATCAGAGCACATGTTGACTATAGGACGTGACCCTAGACATCGGAAAGCCCTAGGACGGGATATCTCAAAAACTCTATTTACAAAAAGACTCTTACTTCTCATCTCTTCTGACACTCTCACCTCAAATAGTTAGAATATACCCCTTTTCCCTTTTAATCAACCGGAGGATCAACTGAAGACGCTCCAAGAAGGAATTGATGACCCTTTCAGAGTAAAGAGGATTTCACCATGTATTAGAAGCTACAACAGTTGAAGACTCCGAAAACTTGAAGGATCTGAAGAGATTTGACCTTTAGAAGACCAAACCCCTGTTACACACTTACGTTAGATACAACGATTTGTGAGCTGTCATTTGTTTGATGTTTTCCGACAGCCACAAAGTAAAACTTGTTTCTTCAAAAACTATTGTTTGTATTGTGTGTATATCCCTCCCCGCCTCTCTCATATCTCATCCCAAAACTTTTGAACCCCATAGATGATGAATGAAGTTGGACTGATATTCTCTGAACCGAAGACTCAGCCGGAGGCAGAGCTATGGATTCAGAACATGGAAAATCACTTCGGGAGCAATTTGATTCCAAGGAAGTATGAGGTTCAATACGCTCTTCAGTGCTTTACAGAAAGTGCTGCAACCTGGTGGAAAATGCATCAAGCCATACAAGGATTTAATGGAGCAAGAACTTGGGAGGAATTCAAGAAGACCCTGTTGAGATCACGTCTTACCCGGAAGCACCATGATACACCAAGAAATAAACCTTGTGCCTGCAAGATTTGCGGAGAAATAGGACACACCCAGGAGGAACACAAGGATGGATGCCCTCATTGTGAGGAGAAACACCCAGCTGAGGAATGCACAACTAGTCAGGTGACTTGTTTCTTGCGTGAAGGAACCACCCACTACCCGACCCAGTGTCACATTTACCCCATGGTGCAACAAACTATTCAGGAGCAGGAAGAAGGAATGAAAGAAGCCCTCCGAGAAGTTATGAAAGAACCTGTGATGAAGGAATGTGTTGAAGACCCTGATGGAGAAGGCCTCAACAGATTTTACTCCAATGCCTGCTATTCATGTGGAGAAGAAGGACATTTTTCGCAGTACTGCCCCAAGGGAATAAACGAGTATCTGGGATATTTCCCGAGAGCAGTAGTGAAGTTTGATCCTCGGGAAATAGAAACTCTGATCATTACAGAGAAATCCAGGAAGAGAAAAAGAAGGCAACCCGAGAACAACACAATTTTTGCATAGAAGGACTTGAGTCATATCACCTGTTACAGGTGCAAGGATTTAGGTCATTACGCTAGTAAATGTCCAGAAAAGAAGCCAAGAATCCAAGGAGCACGCATAATCACAAAGAAGCCCCGAGACATGTTAGAAGTCATTTGTTTTCGCTGCAAGGAGGCAGGACATTATGCTATTAAAAGTCCCGACAAGATGAAAGCTGGAGTTGAGTAGCTGGAATTTTGATATGGATAATAAGAGTAGTAGAAAGCAATTTCATTTTCATGAGCTCAATGAGTTGAGTTATGTAATAGATTACTCAGAGATTGTAATAGTTCATGACTCAATAAAGTTGAAATGTCATATGCTGAAAGGCTTTAAGGAGTTGTTATATTTTATCTTGGAAATTAATATTCTTGATGAACATGGAAGAAGATGAGTTGTGATGCATAAACAGGAAATTGGAAATTGAGTTTGAAGTTCTGTTTGGATGATATGAATGTATGCCCCAGGGGATAAGTACCTTATTCTGAGCATCATTTCTGTTTCACAACTGCAGATGACGACCCTTTATGAGTCTTTCCTTAAAGGTCCGGAAACAATCATGACCCTGACAAGTGATCATGATTACCCGAAGATCCTGAAGGACATGATGAAGCATATTCACCTTGAAGGAGATGCAATCTACAAAGGCTACCCTTTCATGCAAAAGGGAGTGGAACTTTGGTATGTGGAGGTACACCTCCACCATTTGAAAGGAGTTTGCCCAAAGATGATGGGGCAGTACTTTTTCATTTCACGTGTGCCACAAGCAACTTTCTTCGATGCTGTTCGTGAAGCAGCCATGGAAGCCATACGCCAGATCGGAGAAATACTTGAAGCAAGACTTCGTTATACTCAGGAATACCTAAGCGAAGTGCATGCAGAGATGATGGAGGTCAAGCTCAAGGCCACCACGATGAAACAGAAGATTGAAGATTTCAAGGCGCATGTCGCACAATTCCAGTGGGACTGAAGAATCCTCGAGAAAGATAAATAAATAAAGTTAGAAGTAATGTCTGACCATACCGAACCATGTGGGTGGCGACATTTGTAATAAACTTTTGGAATTTGGATTCACGAAAAATGGTTAAGGATGTACTAAAGGATTGATATGAAAAATGAGATTTATGGATAAACTAGTGCATTTGTCTTTGGTGCCGTAGTACTCCGTAAAGCCACAGGATCAATGAAGAAAGAAATGTGTTATTCATGACGGTCCATAGAAGGAAGCTGGACAAAATAAGTTGGAGTTTTGCTTTTGATATGATGGTATGAAGAAACAGAGTACTACTGGAATTAAAGGAGGTGTAACATGAGAGTTACTCCAAGGATGAGTTAAAGCTGCACTAGTGTTGAAGTGGGCCATAACCCACAGGCCCAGGATTTTGGAAAGGAACAGATGTAACCTTGATAAAGGAATCAATTTGGAAGAATCAGTAATCCAATCAGCATATGTTTCGTAGGAGGTTACGCAAAAACCTGAGAGTGGTGAAGTGACGATAGATGTTTTGTTTGGCTTGCAGAAACCATGGATTTACTCGAACCTAGTTCGAGAACAAGAGAAATTCTGCAATGCTTGTGAGTATGCCCAAGTGTTAGAATACGTGATTCACTATTTACGTATGTGGTAATGATTCAAGTACGGGATGGATTGGCCCCCATACCGGAGACTTCTATCATGAACTATCATATGTTGATGGAAAAATCAGAGAGCCTCGAAAACCTTAGAAGAGTGTCGACGCGATAAGCCATAAAACCATAGAATGGTAGGACGATGGAACCCCTTTACAGGCAACCATTGCCAACCGTAGATTAAACGGTGAGAAATAAGCCAAGGCCCTTCTTCTGCAGAAACCATTAATGGTAGACCACCAGGAGTATTTCGATAGTTGTCTAGAATGGACACAGACCTATCAGCTAAGAAGATCCAGTCTCGGACGAACTTCAACTTTGACGAACCGACCCAAGATTTTGAGGTAAACTCTATGCTTCTGACAGAAGAGCGTTAATGAAGGAGCTATTGTAAGATATGTGAAGAGACATACATTGTCGGCACTCCAGAGGAAGTATCTGAGTTTATCAGAACCGTAACCTTGTTTTAAGTGTGGTAGCACCCCTGACCTTCCGACCAAACATTTGCTAGCAGACCCCCAACCCCTAACCCTTTCTTGCTAGCCTCTTCGAATCTCGAGGACGAGATTCATTTTAAGTGTGGTAGATTTGTAACATCCCAAAATTCTAAATTTTGGAATGTCATATTAAATAAATAACTATGCTTGTTGTCTGATTGTTTGTTTGCTTGATTGAGTGAAATTGAGTGGAATTTGAAACTTTTTGAAAGTTGAATGAGAGGGAATGAAATGACTTTCCAAATTTTCCCTTTGCCCTTTTGGATCCCAATGAATTCAATTCCATTCCAAAACAAAACCCTAGAGTGAAGATGACATGACTTCTTCCATTTGAAATGGAAAGGGTTTGAAAAGATTTGAATTTCACTTGAAAATATTTCAAACTCAAAGCTTTATGCAACTCAATGATTTTCATGAGGGAAGATAAAAATGACTTCTTCAATTATATGAAATATGAGTTGGAAGTTAAAAAAGAATCGAATTGAAAGTCATTTGAAAGTATTTTGAAACTCCCTTGCAAATTTGGAATTATTTGGATTTTGTTCAAATTATTTTTCTCCTAAAAATAAATAAATGGGAATGAGGGTAAAATGATTCCCTTGAATGGAAAATTAGGAGAAAATAATTTTGAAGATATTTTGGTATTTTAAAAAATGATTTTTGTTGGGTTTTATTGCAGCAGCAACACTATTTGAGTTTTGTAAATTTTTGAGGATTTTATTTGAACTTGAAAAATAGTTCATGTTGTAGGAAATCTTTTTCTGATCATTTTGATATATATATGTCCTATATAAAATATTTGTATTTAATTATATTTTCTACCCCTCACCATTCAATAAAAAATAGGAAAAAAAAGGACCCAGGCGCCAGCCAGGCCAACCGGCCCAGCCAGCGCCGAGGCGGCCCAGCCAGCCGACCGACCGACCGGCCCAGCCGATTGAGCCCACCAGGCGCCCGTGCAGCCCAGCGCCCGAGCAGCCGAGCCCCCCCCCTCGCCCGAAACCCTTCCGCATCGGTCGCCCGCCCGACTCCTCTCTCTCCCCCTCTCGCTGACACCGGGCCCCACCACCTTCTTCCTCCCCAAGCCAACGCCACCGCGCCGCCCCACCGGAATCCCGAGATCTCCGGGATCTCCTCTCGATCTTCTCGCCCCGACCTGCCC